>NW_026129225.1:0-84420 GCF_022985175.1 Labeo rohita
AGATGCAAAATTCACAGCAAGGTGTAATCTGAATTTGACCCTAACGTGGCCCATGTGGTAAATATTGTATATGGCCAAAATAGTGCCAACCAAATGTGGGCCACCTTTGGCAAAAATGTGCCACAATTGACAAAGGCTAATCAGGGTGTAAACCAAATGTGGTTAGGCCTGTCGCGATAGTCGATAAATCGATTAATCGCACGATAAAAAAAAATGACCTCGATAATTTTTCCGGCCGCAATAATTTCATTTGCATACTTGTTTGTTATCCGCGACTGAATGACAACTCTTGTTTCCTTAGCATAGGAGAAGCGAACCCTCTTGTCAGTTGTATTGTCTTTTGTGTGGGGAGGCAGCGCTTGTCAGTCACATGAACTTTGTGTGGGAAGGCGGGAGTGCTTGAGGCGACTGCAGAGAAGAGCAAAAAGATGAGACGCAAGTTGTGACATGGAATTGGTTTCAAAGCCAAACGCGACAGCTGCCATGTGGGAGCACTTCGGATTCAAACCGAATGACCGTGGTGTACCACTTAACCTAAGCGAGCCGGTATGTCGCATTTGTTGTAAAACAGTATCGACTAAAACCGGTAACACAACAAACATGCACATGCACCTAAAACACAATCATCCGTTGCAGTTTTCCCAGATGGGAAAAAAAAAGCTACAACAGACGGGCCGTCTGGGAATGCATGTTGAGCCTATTGTTTAATATTTTTTGAAGTGCAATTTTGTTTACATCCATTTTATTTATTGTTTTTGGTATTTATTCAAGTGCATTTTTTGTTAACAGAGACTGAGAGTCCATTGCTTTTATTGTTTTTGGTTGTTTTGTTCATTGTTATTGTGGATATTTAAAATGTTTTCCATTTTCAGTGTTAAATAGTCTAAAAATAAACGTTTTTGAATTTTGAAAGGCGTAAGTGCATTATTATGCCATTATCATTATTCTAGATGAAAATGGTCTCAGATCGACAATATTATCGTTTATCGCGATAATTTCTTGGACAATTTATCGTCCAGCAAAATTTGTTATCGTGACAGGCCTAAATGTGGTCCACAATCCCCAATTATATATAAAATAAATCTGGGACGGTTTTGGCAACGATACGGCTGCGTAAGCACTGGCAAATGTGGGCGTGAGCCTAAAGTGGCCCACATATAAAAAGACAAATATTGCCCAAATAATTAATAACAATTTGGGCCACTTTTGGCAAATATATGGCACAGTCAGCATTGGCTCATTAGTGTATAAGACTAATTGTCCCACATTTGACATAGCAAATATGCCCCATATATCACAAAACAGATGAGGGCCACATCTGGTTTGGATGTAGCACTTGATACTGGCTAATAGAAATGTATCTTTAAAAGCTATCTTTGTAAATATGGCCTAAAAATTTTATAGAATTTGGCTACTTTTAGTAGGATGCAACACAGTTAACTAATGCAAGCTGATCAGGAAATGAGTCTTAAGAAGGCTACATAACCACCAATTTATTATCATTATTGTAATGTATGTGTACTGTGCAGCACAGAAAGAGAAGTGCACTATAATGATAGATGAAACAGATTTACTGTATATGTAGAGTCTGAGTGAGAAACTTGTAAAGAACTGTTTTTGAAGTCAGAGACATTTGAATTGCTGCTTGTGCAAAACATTGGTCTGGATGACTTTACCAAATTATTTGAACCTTTAAGAAGGACATTTTTAAATTTCCCTTCAAAATATGTAGAGTATTTTTGATGCATAACTCACTTAAGGCTTAGTGTGGCCCAGATCATATATATATTTATGCTTTATTTGGTTCATTATTAGCTAAAATGTGGCTGCGCAGTGGCCTGCTTGTGGACCACTGCTAGAATGCCACCATTCCATGCAGCATGTGGACCACATGAGGGGAAGAACAGGGTTAGAATAAAAATCAACTGTGGCCCACATTAGAGCTAGTTTTGGTTAATTTGGTTGATTTACAAGTAGTAATGCTAAGGCTTACTTGATGCCCATATCCAGGACTGCCCAAATGCTGTTATTTCACGTGGTATGTGGGCCAGAACAAGGTGTTTGGATCTGGGCCAGAATTAAAATCAGTGTTGCCTAGACTGTAAAATACTGTGCAATCACTTCAGACATAGCACAGTGCTCATTTAGTAAATGCACAGCTAAACAGATGTGTTTTAAGTCTAGATTGAAATATGACTACTGATTTAGCCCATCTGATGCTTCTGAAAGCTGATTCCAACTGCTGGCAGCATAATATCTACAACCAGATTCCTTTTGTTTGAAGTGAACCCTTGGTCTTTCTAACTTACTTGATCCTAATGATCTGTGTGGTCCGTTAGGCTTATATTTAGTGAGCATATCTACGATGTATTTAGATCCTAGGCCATTTAGTGATTTATAAACAAGTAATAATATTTTAAAATCCTTCAATCCTAAATGTAACTGGAAGGCAGTGTAAGGATCTGAGGACTGCTGTAATATGCTCAGATTTTCTGGCTGTAGTCAGAATTCTGGCAGCAGTGTTCTGGATGAGCTGCAGCTGTCTAAGATGATAGTGTGCTGATTTATTTACTGCTTTGACATGACTACTGAAACAAAGGTCTGACTCCAGAATCACACCATGATTCTTGATTTGATTTTTAGTTGTTTGACCCCTAGAGTCAAGGTATGCATTCACCTTAAAAACTTCTTTGTTTCCAAATGCAGTTATCCATGTTTGACGGAATAAAGTTTGGGCACATTCAACTGTTAATTTCATAAATGCATTGGCAGAGGGAGTCAATGGGGCTGTAGTCATTTGGCGATAAGGCTAGATAAATCTGGTTGCAAACTGCAAAACTGCTGCATTTTCAAGAATAACTTCTGACAGTACTGCACAAGCTAGGAGCACTATCGAGAAGCTGTGTGCAAAAGGTCTTAAGTCTAAAAGGGGGTAGAGTGAAAAGAATAGTGTGTCACGAGAGAGAGAAGAAGAGTGAAACAGATAGAGATGTGCAGAGAGGTGGATATAAAAAGAGGAGAAAGAGAGGGAGAAGAGACAAGTGGAACGGAGAACATTGGTGTAGTGGAAAGAGCAAGAGGAGAAACTGTACAAAGACCTGGACAGAGAAGAAGTGTAGAGCGAGGTGGACCAATATAGAGAAGGTAAAGACAATTTTTTAATGAAATCAAAGTTACTCTAATAGACTATGTAAGAAATCATGACTTATTTTTAGATGCTTGGGAACAGATCTAAAGTTTCCAGAAGAGTCTTTAAAAGAGTTTGTCAAAACAATTCTATATTTATGAATATTGTGCTATGATTTTTGATTTGTAGTCCTCCTGGGACAGCTTCTGTTCTTTACATGTAAATGTCCAAACATTATTCATAATTGAAGTTTGAGAACACTCAGGTTGACATGAATGGAACAAGAGCATTATTGATATGATGATCCAGAACAACATCACCAGCCACAAAGGAAGAGATCTGTGGAGATGATGAGAGGAGCTTGTCAAGCACGGATTCAGCCTTTTCACATATTTATTTCCTTTATGATGTCAACACAGTATGTATGTAGTGTGGATAAAATGCAGATGAAATTCTCTTCCAGATGTAAATGAAAGGCAGGATCAATAATTCAGTGTAATTCATGTACGACAGCAAATAATCACACACACGTAAATGTATATATGTATGTGTATGGATATACACTGATTAGGCTTAACATGGCCACCTTCCTAATATTGTGTTGGTCCCCCTTTTGCTGCCAAAACAGCCCCGACCCATTGAGGTATGGACTCCAAAGGACCCCTGAAGGTGTGCTGTGATATCTGGCACCAAGATGTTAGCAGCAGATCCTTTAAGTCCTGTAAGTTGTGAGGAGGGGCCTCCATGGATTGGACTTGTTTGTTCAGCACATCCCACAAATGCTTGATTGGATTAAGATCTGGGGAACTATGGCAGGTATCACATCAGAGGCAGCATGATCGAGAGTCATAAATATCAGACATGTTTGATGTTTATGATTTGGGCTCTGACGTGATCAGGGACAGTAAATTAATCATAATGACAACACACAATTGAGGATTTTTTTTTTTTTTTGACAAAAAGTCATTTGCGACAAGCCTTGAATCAGGCTATTTCCACCGATTGCTTAGGGGTGCAAATTTTTTGTGACCAGTTGTTTTTATTGAATAATCAGTTCAATATAAGAAGGAACAACAAACACACTAATATGATGTGGACTGTTGTTGTATGTTTTTGTAGATTGTCTGGCTGTATGGTGACAGAGAAAGGCTGTCATTATGTGTCTTCAGCTCTGAGTTCAAACGCCTCACACCTGAGAGAGCTGGATCTGAGCTACAATCACCCGGGAGATTCAGGAGTCAAGCTGCTTTCTAAACAACTGAAGGATCCAAACTGTAAACTCAAGTATGTCAAGCAGGAGGAAGTTTTTGGGTTTTATTGTTTAAACATTTCAGTGTCTCTGTATATCTGTACAAGTTTCTAGAGAATGCAACAATCTAAAAACATTAAAGATCACTAGTCTGAGGAGTAAAATCCAAAATAAACTGTTCAGACAAAACAAATGAACAAAAAAAAAACCATTACTTTAACTCCCTAACTGGCCACAAAACAGGAGCAGACAGTGAAAATACAACAAAAATTGTCAACCTTCCTACAGCTTTCATAAAAGGTAGAACAAACGTATTTAAAATGATAATTTATGTTGCACACAGTAACAACTTGTAAATAAAGGAACCAAAAAGGCCTAACTTTGAATATTACAAGTTACATGTTAATATCACTATTATTGCAAATTAGCTGACATTACCTTAGATTAAACAAACAAAAAAATAAATAAATAAAAATAAACCATAAGAATACACAACAGTTTCAACAAAAAAGTTGGGCAGGACAGAGACAGCACTCTGGAAAATGTTTCTTAGCTGCTGTGACCAGCTTCCTGACGAAGAAATGGGAGAAACACAGAGAAAAAACACAGGGAACACAAATGATAGTACACCACAAAATAAGACAAGTCAAAGGAGAAGTCCACTTCCAGAACAACAATTTACAAATAATACTCACAAATAATTTACTCAGGAAAACAATTTAGCATTTTTCTCCATATAATGGACTGACATGGTGCTCCGAGTTTGAACTTCGAAAAAAAATGCGGCTTCAAACGATCCCAAATGCCAAAATTGTAAACTCTCTGCCGAGGAAGAAGGGTCTTATCTAGCGTAACGATCGGTTATTTTAATGAAAATAATACAATTTATATACTTTTCAATGTCAAACGCTCGTCTTGTCTTACTCTGCCTGAACTGTGTGTATTCTGACTCAAGACAGTTAGGATATGTCGAAAAAACCCATCTCATGTTCTCCCTCAACTTCAAAATCATCCTATATCGCTGTATCCTATATCCTATATCTGATCTAAGTGAATGAAGAAAGTAGAGCTGCTGTTTAACTAGTAGTAGATGACTACTACATCTATGACACACTAGTACATAAGGACACCATAACCATGGTAGCGTACACCAGCCGGTCTACGCACCCGTCGCATGCTGCAACTCGCCCGCCATCTCCTCCTCTGGAGTCTGATGTGGCTCAAATTACCAGGCGCCATTCACCTTGTTAAGAGAGTTGAGTTGCACTCTTCCTGACAATGGCGACTCCAACCCCAGGTGGTCCAGCTCATCTGGAGTTGACTACGCAAAGCTCAGGTAAACCTGTTTTGCTTCCTTCGAGTCCTCCCTCTTCCAGTAAATGTCATCAACGTAAAAATCAATGCATAATATGCTGTAATGTTTACCAATAATTGCTGCAAATACCTGTATAGTGAAGCTGTCGTCTCTATCCTACTTAAAAACATTCAAATGTATTATCAACGTTGGTTTGTTCGTAGAGCTCCATGAATCACATGATCGCAGGCAGTGACGCCACTGGGATCAAACTCATTGCAGCTCTGTTTTCGACGGCTCTGGCATTAACAGAAGCACTACATTTTACGATTCATGCCACAATAAGTGCGCCAAAATGGTATTTATCGTTTGAATTCAGTATTAAAACTTACAACATTTGAAAGCTGAAACTTTGTTTAAAATCGCAGACAGGCTTGCCAATTTGGCGTGAGATTTACACGGGCAGAGTGAGAGCGGGAGACGCGTGAGAGTTGGCAACCCTGCTGAAAAGTGTGTTACTTATTTTTGTCAACCTGGCAACCTTGTGTACTCGCTTTCTCTCCACTGTGGATAAAAGCACTGGCTTTCTGAAAACATTATCTCCAGTGATCTCCACTTCATATTCTATTCTCAGAAAAGTGTCATTCATCAAGTGTTCATTTACGAGAGAGAGAGATTTCAACAAAACTTTATTACAAAAAAAACTTTAACACATTATCCAGACAATCTACGAAGCTTAAACAAAAATGGGGGCAAAGACCAGGTTGTTTTCAGAAACCTTGCACAAAGCTCCACCATAGCACCAAACTAAGTCAAAATTAGTAAGATCATCCATAGCTTTGTAATAACAAAATTTTTTTTTCTAGATTTTACTGAATTAAAAAAAACTGCCAATAAACTGTAACTCACATTTCGTTCAATTTTGTGTTTCCTAGTATTATAGACAGCCATTTTAGCTTGACCTAATAAAAAGTTCAAAAGTTGACATTTAAAACGTTTCCTTTGAACATATTTGACACCAAAAATAAAAGTCTTAGTAGAAAAAGTCACACCAAAACACAAAAATAAGTTTAGCAAGGCAGTAAATAAAGGCTCAAGTCTAAAACATTGCATGAAAGCATGAAATACAGTTTCTCTCTTCAGACAGAAAGGACAATCATGATCAACATCAGGATTTAAAAAAACTGAAATGAAGGCATTGACTGCAACTGCACCATGCAATATTCTCCACTGCAGGTCCCCAATTTTTTTAGTTAATGGTGACTTGTACAACGCTCTCCATTCAGGGTACTCACCCTCTTCCAACTGTAAAATGTCACACCAAGTAGTATCCACTCTATTATTTGAAAACATTTTATTCAAAGATTTAACACAGATTTTATATAAATCTTTTCCAGAAGCTGGCTTTAAGCCAGTTTGTGCCACATCTTTACAGTGCAAAAAAAACACCTTGACAACCTTCTAATTTGAGAGATAGTGACAACGCAGGGAAAGGATCATCACAGCTCAGAACAATTAAACCTTCATTGTAGTCATCCAGCAGCTTGATTTCTTCTGTTGTAAGAGAAGCTCTCCATTGCTCTAGAACAGTGGTTCTCAACAGAGGGGGCGTGGAGGGATCAGAAGGGGGGCGCAAATCATGGATCGCGGAACCGGGGGGCCGCCCGGGCCTGGGCGCGGGTAACATTTGAGGTCTGGTGCAAATTATGACATACAAAAATACATAGGCTATAGACTCATATAGATTATTAATTGAAATTAATTGCGTGCCACATGATAGGGGAGGTTTGGGGGGGCTTTAGTTCCAAAAGGTTGAGAACCTCTGCTCTAGAAGTCTATAAAGTCTTTTCCTGCCGACTGCAAAAAACATCCAAGAGTTGTTACTTTAGAAGAGAGGAGAATTCCATTGAGTGCAGGAAAGAAGCCTGCAACAGATATGTCCATGTGTGAACCACAGACTAAAGGCTCTTGTAGCAACCAGTGTAAGGAACTTACGCTCCAGGGTCTTTGCACAGTGAACAAAGTCCAGACCTTAAAAACATTATGATAAAAAAATTGGAAGCTTGGATACATCCATCTTTTTAGGATTCAGCCAAAACAAAGATTTGTCCAAACCTAGGCCTCCAAAAGACTGCAGAATCATAAAAGCCGTAGATCTCCAGCTCGAGTCCATATGTCCACTCAGAAGTCTCTGTACAAATTACAGCCGAAAGGCTGCTGTTTCTGCAAATGCACAAGTCCATAACCATCCTCTTCCTTAGGCAAATACAAAACAGCCTTTGGAATCCAATGAAGTTTATCCCAAAAAAAGTCAATCAGAATTGACTGAATTTTAACTAAGAAATTGAATGGAGGATCAACACACATTAACCGATGCCACAAAGAGGATGCTAGCAAGTTATTGATAATCAATATTCGGTCCCTGTATGACAACTTTGGAAGCTTTTCATTTCCTAGTTCAGTGGGAAAAATATCACTGAAATCTCATTTGTGATTATCTATAATTTCAAAAACAGAGACCATATACCTTTGTAGCCTATATGATTTTGTTTTTTAATTGTTGTGGGCTCCATATATTCGTTAATAATTACAGTGATGTTTGAGAATCAGACTTACCCTAGTTTTTAAATATAATTCATCAAAAATCACACTATGAAAAATATTAGTAACTATTGCAAAACATATCAAAACAATATTTGCAACTATGGCTTTACAAAAACACATTAAAATAAAACAAGAAATATGAGAACATGAGAAAACTGTTTAAGAAATGTTTAATATTTTTTAACTGAACTGTATGTTTTTAACTATGAGTACAGTAATTACAACTTTACAAATTTTATGTTTGCTTTTGGAATTTTCTGTCCCTGTTCAGGCTTATTATTTTGCATGTTAGGTTCATTTTGACAAAGTATGTGCTTCCTACAAATCTAATTGTGCAAGATTTGTTTATTTTATTTTATATATACAGTCATGGTCAGAATTGTTGGTATCCTTGTTAAATATGATCAAGACAGGCTGTGAAAATAAATCTGCATTGTTTATTCATTTGATCTTTAATTAATATAATATATTAAAATATCTAATATCTAATAAAAATCACATTGTGAAATAAATCATTTTCTCTTGAATTCTTGAGTAAAACATTTCTAAAGTATATTTCCATTCATATTTCAATGTTTTAGCACACCAGCATGACAAAGAACATTAAATTATCCAGGAGTGTAAATGTGAGGTAATACAAAGACCAAATTCCCTTAATCATTGATCACAATGAGAAAAATCAAAGAATATATAGTTCTGATGTGCAGCAAAAGATTGTTAAGTCTCACAAATTAAGTGTCTATAAGAAAAGAGCTCAAGCACTGAAAATCCCTAATAATTAAGTTCTAATCAACTAAAGATGTTACAAATCTGTCTGGAAGAGGACGTGTGTTTATATCATCCTAATGTATGATGAGGAGGAGAGTTTGTACCAAAGATCAAATGAATAAACAATGCAGATTTATTTTCACAGCCTTTTTGATCATATTTACTAAGGACACCAACAATTCTGACCATGACTGTATATTTTTCTCATATTGTAGTTGTGACGGTGGAAGTTTCAGGAATGTTTAATATTGTGTGCAAAACAATCCTGCAACATTATCATGTGTGTTGTTGTACAGTGAACACAAACAGTCATCTATTAGTTTGTTTAACCTGTAAAATTACTACCTTGAAACCAATAACGGTGTCTCTTTTGGTGATAATTATGCTTTGCTCTCTTCCAGGATCTTCATGGTTAAAGTACAAAGTAGTGGCGCAACCAAATAATCAGTAATAGCTCACAGCGCCTCTGCTGCTGAAAATAATCACAATCACACGATTACCAGCTGCTGATATTGGTCAAGCTTTTACAGTGCATTTGCAGGTTGTTTTGAATGTGTTGTAAAACGGGGACATTTCTGGGGACAGATCCAGTTGGGGACAGGACAACAAAAACCAGTACGTCTGGTCACCCTACTGAATGTGAGATATATGGAGATACACAGCCCTACTAGCAACCGCCCCATGTACCCTAGCAACTGCACAGCAACAACCTAGCAACAACCTTGTGTGCCTTGACATCAAAATAGCAACAGCCTAGCCACCACCCCAAGTACCCTAGCAGCCATATAACACCCTAGCAACCACCAAGAATGTATTATCAACCACACAGCAAGTACCATAGCAACCATATAGAAATAGCCTAGCAACCACTCCGAGCACCTTAGCAACTGCATAGCAAAACTCTAGAAACCACCCAGAACACCCTAGCAACCACACTGAGTGCCTTTGCAACTGCATAGCAACAGTCTAGTAACCACCCTAAGTACCTTAGCAACTGCATAGCAACCACTCAAGTACCCTGGAGACTGCATAGCAACAGTATAGCAACCACTCAAGTACCCTTGGAACTGCATTGCAACAGTCTAGCAACCACCCCAGGTACCTTAGCAATTGCATAGCAACCACCCTCAGTATCTTAGCAGCTGCATAGCAACCACCCAAGTATCCTGGCAACAGCCTAGCAACCACTCTGAGTATCTTGGCAACTGCATAGCAACAGTGAGTTGACTGAATGTGTGTGTGTGTGTGCACACCTGGTATTCATCACGTTATGGGGACCAAATGTCCTCACAAGGATAGTAATACCAGTAAATTTTGACCTTGTGGGGACATTTGTGAGGTCCCCATGAGGAAACAGGCTTATAAATCATGCACAATGAGTTTTTTTGAGAAAGTAAAAGTGTGCACAGTCTCCTGTGAGGGCTAGGTTTAGGTGTAGGGCGATAGCAAATACGGTTTGTACAGTATAAAAACCATTACGTCTATGGAATGTCCCCATAAAACATGTAAACCCAACATGTGTGTGTGTGTGCGTGTGTGTGTGTTTTCTAGTGTGGATCATGGAGGAGAATCCAGGATTACAGCAGGACTGAAGAAATGTACGTCTACAAACACCCACACCCACACACACACACACACACACACAGCTGTAGTGATTGTTGTTGTGTTATAAATGTGTCTGTTCTTGTGTTCAGATGCCTGTTTTCTCACACTGGATCCAAACACAGCAAACAAACAACTCAGACTGTCTGAGGAGAACAGAAAGGTGACACGTGTGTTTGAGATACAGTCGTGTCCTGATCATCCAGACAGATTTGATGATGAGTATCAGGTGTTGTGTAGAGAGAGTGTGTGTGGACGCTGTTACTGGGAGATTGAGTGGAGTGGACGTGTGTTTGTATCAGTGTCATATAAGAGCATCTGCAGGAAGGGACGGGGTGATGAGTGTTTGTTTGGATATAATGATCAGTCCTGGAGTTTGATCTGCACTCCTGACAGATACTCATTCATACACAATGACATACTGACTGTTCTCCCTGTGAATCCTATCATCAGTCGTAGAGTAGGAGTGTCTGATGATGTTGATAATATCTATAGAATAAGAGTGTATGTGGATGAGAGTGCAGGAACTCTGTCCTTCTACAGCGTCTCCAGAAACACAATGAGTCTCATCCACACAGAACAGACCACATTCACTCAGCCGCTCTATCCTGGGTTTCATGTTTTTTTTATCTTGGATCATCAGTGACACTGTGCTGATGAATGAGAATAGACTGATGAGAGATTCTACCCATAATGCTTTGAGCTGCTGATGAATCAGTAAGAGTGAGATGTTCTGGAGTCTCTTCATGACATTAATACTGCAGCTCAACTTCTGTCACTCAAATAACAGTCAATAAATATGTGTCAGAAATCCTCATATAGACAGTAAGATCAGTGTGTGTGAGTCTAGATTTGTGTTTTTATTGTCGTGTCTCATCACTCATTTATTTTATTAGTGTTAAAAATGTCAAAATGTCACAATCTTGACGAAGATCATGCCATTCATTTCTGTTGTTTTTGTACAGAAATAATAAAAGTGACGAATAAACTTGAGATCAGATTGTAACTGATGTTTGTATCATGAATGTAACTGATTCCTCACAAGACTGAAATGAGTTTCTGACATAAAATATCACATTAATCACAGCATTTAACAAAATATATTATTGTAACTACAGTAAAGCTGTACTAAATTATGGGATCTCTTTAAATAAAAAAAGCTGTCAAAATATATTTTAAAATACACTGTAAAAAATGAAAAGTTAACTCAGCTTAAAATTTCAAGTCAACTTGCTGCACAGCTTTTTTGAGTTTACTCGGTGACTTGGGTTAATTGAACAACTTGGTCCAAATGTGTCTCAATAAATAATGGTCTGTTAACTTTTTTTCTGTGAGCTTTATGGACAAAGATGTTTTGTTCTAGTTAGCATTTATGCAATACTATAAAATAAAACTACAACTGCAGGCTTCAATTTAATGTTTTTATTGTCTTGAATGTAGAAAGAAATACAAACAAGGTAAAATAATAGGCATAATTCCTAACATAAAAAAACCCTTGACAATCAAAAATCAATAAAAAAAACTAACTGAAGATGCATAAATTAAGATTTACTTTTAACCTTTTACAGGGTGTCCGCGGGGTTGTAAAAGGTAGTAAAAGGTAGTAAATGAAATTAGCCAAAATTAAGGGCATTAAAAAGTATTAAAAAGTAATAAACGTCATTTGACGAGGTATTAAATTTTCGATTTCCCATTTTTTTTGTAGATAAATTTAAATTTGTGTTAAGTGCAGGCCTTTCTTCTAAAATTTGCGTGGATTTGTGTATATGTTGAGAGTAGGACCTGAGCGATATCATGTGAGGTGGTGTTCGTTCGCGCGCGCACTGAAACAAACTGGGTACCCGGCTGGTTCGCTGCCAACCATGTAGGCGAGCTCGCTTCCGTTCAGTAATTAAATAAAACATGGGGAAATGCAAGTTTTCGGACCTCTAGCTGGAGGACTTAAGATTTAAAAACTGGCTTAGGCCAGTAGTTGGCAACAGCCGCGAGGCTTATTGCCACGTCTGCAAGAAGACGATTAATATAACCTGGATGGGGGTGAATGGTGTCAAATCGCATATGGAATCAAATAGCCACCAAGCTAGGATGCGCGGACGTAGCGAGCAGCTTCCCATATCAATGTTCTGCGCTACGGCTGCATCAACGACCTCAACCTCCACTGCTTTGCCTTCAACATCGACTGCTCTCCCGATGCAAACCACTGCCAGCAGTAGTCCTAGCAATATCGTCAACAGCTGCGTGACAGACGTCAGACAGCAGACGCTATGCGCCATCACCACCGCTACATTGCGAGCTGAGGGGCTGTGGTGTTTAGACCTAGCAACTAGAGCTGTAATCGTGCCGACAAGTATATTTTGATTGACAGTTTTTAAAAGCCCGAACCCGTTTACAGCCCGACATTATTCAAATGTGCGCATAGCTCTTTTGCCTTTTGTCAAAAATGAGTCATTTATACATGTTTTAACATAATTTATTAATGACTAACGTAGGCTATAGGCCACTTGGAAGTTGGAACAAAAAATAAAATAAGTCCAATGTAACATCGTAACATCTTAGCACTCTAAATAGGCATACACTTAGCCAACGCGCCAATAAAAAAGACTCTTTCTTATATTATATTAATATAAGTTCTAAATTAGGAAGGGGTTAAAGAAATTAAGATAAAGGCTCCGCGGGATTTGCTTCGCTACTTTTCTCCACAATCCGGCCTCAATGCGACGGTGAATATCTGAAATGTAATAAGAGAATAATGCCAACATTAGCCTATATACTCTGTCTACATTATGCATTTAAGACTCAATTAATATTTTGTTATAATTGAAAAACCTTTACTCACCAAGATTAGGGTACATATTTTTGTGGAGGAAAATGATTGAATCTACTGTAGTTTCAGCGTGGTCCTGCGCTCACTGATGGTGCGTTCAGTAGCACTAAACCCCCTTTCACTGCTGCTGCGACTGCCCGGGATGCACAGTACTGATCTGGCAAATTTTGCCAAAACGTAATCACCAGAGGCGAGCCCCCGGTTTACCTCCCCAGCATCCATTTTCGCGTCTTTCTCGCGCTAATCGAAATGCATCACATGACCGCTCATTTACCGCGCAAGCCGTGTAAAATGATATAAATTAAGCCCGAGCCCGACCGGACCCGACATCGGGTTCGGGACAAATATCTTCAGCTCTAATGCAATTGTTACTTTTTGACATTGATTAAAAACTATGGACAAAGGCCCATTTTGACAGCTTGATTAATACCTCTGCTTTACTTAAATGTATCAGCTTAAATTATTTTAATAACACCTGTGCTTACTGCATGGCCACCTCTTTTTTAGATTGCTCACACATCAGACTTACTGACTAATGATCTATGAAGAAGATGTCTCCATCTTCAGTCTTTATTTCTATTCTTATATCTGTGGGCAGTTTTTGAGTCCAGTGTTTATGTTAAGTTATAATGACCTTGTTACATTGTGATGCAATATGTTATTCCATTTGGAAAGGTATTTCATTTACGCCACTACAGTTGCAGCTCTAAGTCGTGCTGGTATTAATTTTTTTTTTGAAGGTATTAAAAAAGGTAGTAAAAGGTATTAAATTCAACTTAAGAAGTTCTGTATATACCCTGTTTTAACATGAAAAAGCTTTGACTATTCTTTAGAGTGTTTAAAACATTAAAACACCAATAAACATGTAAAATAAAGTTTATAGAACCTCATCTTTAGAACATAGCAGTTCAGCACTTGGATGTTCTGCCCACCTCAACAATGTAACTGTTACGGGGAGAACGAGACGAGAGGCGAGCGGATCCATGTGCAAGCTTTTATTGGAATGGCGGGACAAGGACAATGTCGTACAGGCTAGGTCGAGGCAGGAGCAGACAGGAATAATACAGGCAGTAGAAGAGAATAGTCCAAAAAACGAGAGCTAAAGTCAAAAGGCAGGCGGCTAGACAGAAGAGGACGAGAAAACCAGGCGGGAGATCCAAAAACCAGGAACTAGGAATACACTAGGAAAAGCTAACAAACAACAATACAATAATACACCGTGAGTGCACTGAGGGGGAGCGAGGTTTTTAAGGACGCCTGATTGGTCACGGGGACTGACGCAATAAGAGCGGTGGAGGATGGGAGATGCAGTCCGAGATGCCTAGTGACAGTCAGAGTGTGTAAGTGATGCGAGAGTGACATCTGGTGGTTGGTGGACAACGGGACACAGACCAGATTCGTGACATAGCCCCTCCCCAAGGAGCGGCTTCCAGACGCTCGAGGGAAACAGCAGTCCAGGAGAGCGGTGGGGTGGGAGCGAGACAGGGCGAGGGCTGGAGGACCAGGTCCATGAGGGAAGCCCAGAGATTGAGGCAGGACCGACAGAGCAGGTACCCTCCAGGGTGGGGCCGGAGGCGGAGCAAGAGCCCTCCAGAGCGGAGGTGGAGCAGGAGCCTTCCAGGGCGGAGCAGGAGGCGCAGGAGCCCTCCAGGGCGGAGCCGGAGGCAGAGCAGGAGGCGCAGGAGCCCTCCAGGGCGGAGCCGGAGGCAGGGCAGGAGGCGCAGGAGCCCTCCAGGGTGGAGCCGGAGGCAGAGCAGGAGGCGCAGGAGCCCTCCAGGGCGGAGCCGGAGGCAGAGCAGGAGGCGCAGGAGCCCTCCAGGGCGGAGCCGGAGGCAGAGCAGGAGATACCGGGACCTTCCAGGACGGAACCGGAGGCAGAGCAGGAGGCGCAGAGGCCCTCCAGGGCGGAACAGGAGGCGCCGAGGCCCTCCAGGGCTGAGCAGGAACCCGCATAATAGACTGGGACCTGGGGAGAACAGTGACAGAGGAGGCAGACAGAATGAGGGGAGAAGCAGAGAGTTTGTAGGGGGGCGCCACCTCCAAGGGAGGATCCACAGCCACGGCTGACACCTCAGGAGGCATTGGTGCAGCTTCTCCAACTGACGGGACCTCTGGAGCAGACTTGGGACCAGACGGGACCTCTGGAGCAGACTTGAGTCTGGGCCGTCAGGCGGGGCGTGACTTGAGTCTGGGCCGTCAGGCGGGGCGTGACTTGAGTCTGGGCCGTCAGGCGGGACGAGACTTGACCCTGGGCCGTCAGGCGGGACGTGACTGGACCCTGGGGCAGCAGCAACAACTTTGTTTGGCTCATGAAGATCAGCTGTGGTCTGACTTGGTTCTTGGAGATTGGCTGTGACTTGACTCGATTCGTGAAGAACAGTAGTGAACTGCTTTGACTCATGGAGACCAGCGGTGACTTGACTTGGCTCATGGAGATCAGCAGTGACTTGATCTGACACGTGAAGACCAGCAGTGACTTGAATTGGCTTGGGAAGATCATTGACTTCACTTGACTCAGGAACCACGGCTGTTACCTTGCTTGACTCAGGAATGACCGCCTTGACATTACTGGACTTGGAAGCTTGACTGGACTTGGAAGCCTGACTAGACTTGGAAGCTACAGCCGTAGCCTGACTTGACTCTGGAGCAGTGGCTGAAGCTTGACTTGGCTCTGGAAAAACAGCAGCAGCTTGGCTTGGCTCATGAGGACCTGCTGTAACCTGGCTTGACTCATGGAGGTCCGCTGCAACGGGACTTGACTCCTGAAGAACAGGTGTGACTTGGCTTGACTCGTGGGGGACAGCTGTGACTTGGCTTGACTCGTGAGGAACAGCTGTGACTTGGCTTGACTCGTGAGGAACAGCTGTGACTTGGCTTGACTCGTGAGGAACAACTGTGACTTGGCTTGACTCAGGGGTAGCCGCCGCGACATGGAGCGCCACTTTAGCTGCCCGTACTGTCATTAGGGGTGTGTCCAGCACGTGGGCCATCATAACCACAGGTGGCGTCCGGGCGCTGACCACAGGTTCTGGAATGGCAGCCATATTGTGGAACGGCTTGGAGACGGCGGCCATTTTGTGCAGTGGCTCTGGCGTGGCAGCCATCTTGTGCAGTGGCTCTGGCGTGGCAGCCATCTTGTGCAGTGGCTCTGGCGTGGCTGTAATTTGACTTGAGACAGAAGCGACAGCTGTAATTTGACTTGACACAGGATCTACAGTTCTGGCTTGATTTGAAACAGGAAAAACAGTTTTAGTCGCCGCCATTTTGCGAACGGGCACCGCCGTCGCCGCCATAGCTTGAGCGCGCTCCTGCACGGCCGCCATTTCACGAGCGATCCAGGCGGCAAACGTGGTTTTGGCGTCGTGATCCGACCTAACCACCAATCTGCGAGCGGGGTGCGGAGCTGCCGCGTCCGCGTTGTCGCGTTCCCCCTTCGCGACCCCCACAGTACACGGCGAGCCCACACACAATAACGCAAAGTTTAAAAAAGCAGCCAGAGATGAGCGCGGACCCTCGCGTCTCAGCCTCGTCTTTAAAGGCTCGTTTATGCCATCACAGAATATTTCCATGATTGTACAGTCCGGGAGGGTGGAATAATTTGAGATGGCCAGAAACTCACGGATATGCTGTTCTAGAGTGCGTGATTTCTGTTTAATCCTGAAGAGAATTGGGTCTGTGTCCATATCCTCTGACTGTCCGGGGGTGAAGCTGCTGGATCCTGTTGTGACGGTTGGTTCTGTTACGGGGAGAACGAGACGAGAGGCGAGCGGATCCATGTGCAAGCTTTTATTGAAATGGCGGGACAAGGACAATGTCGTACAGGCTAGGTCGAGGCAGGAGCAGACAGGAATAATACAGGCAGTAGAAGAGAATAGTCCAAAAAACGAGAGCTAAAGTCAAAAGGCAGGCGGCTAGACAGAAGAGGACGAGAAAACCAGGCGGGAGATCCAAAAACCAGGAACTAGGAATACACTAGGAAAAGCTAACAAACAACAATACAATAATACACCGTGAGTGCACTGAGGGGGAGCGAGGTTTTTAAGGACGCCTGATTGGTCACGGGGACTGACGCAATAAGAGCGGTGGAGGATGGGAGATGCAGTCCGAGATGCCTAGTGACAGTCAGAGTGTGTAAGTGATGCGAGAGTGACATCTGGTGGTTGGTGGACAACGGGACACAGACCAGATTCGTGACAGTAACAGTGTTAACAATGGCAACATATTCCTTACAAAATACACTGCAATCAGTATTAAAATTTTCAAACAAACAATTAAAAAAAAAAGTATAAATACAAATAAAATTGCACAATTAATAAAGAATCTGAAAAGATGAAAAAAAAAATCAACAACAAAACAAAAATAAATAAAAATGACATTGTAAAACATTATATTCACATTTTAACAATTCAGTATACCAATCCCTGGTTTAACATTCCAACATTAAGATGCTAATATTTGTTTAATTCAAAAGATGCTCACACCAAGGCCACATTTACACATAGCCGGGTATTTAGAGAAACGAATATTTCCTCCCCTCCGTTTTCAATAATAACATTGTGCACACAACATCGTTTTCAAAAAACTTGTCATTTATATCAACCCGCATAAATACGCCGTCGAGCGCCATAATAACTATGCCAAACCTATGTAAATAGGGCGCTCACATGACGTTAAGCATTTTCTGGCGCATAATGTGACGTTTGAGAACCTAAAACCCCGTTTCTCCCAGTTGACACGGCAACACATAACCGGCGTTATCAGAAATCTCCACTTTGGCCGGAGTTTTTAGAAATAATCGTTTTCTGTGATAAAAACGGGGTTTTCGTGTAAATGAGAGGCCAAACCGCAGGGAAATATCTGCGTCTTCCCTTCGTGTAAACGGGGCCCAAGACTTCAGTGTTCACAGCAAGAGTTTAGTTTTCAGGGACTGTACCTTTGCAGAGCAGTAAGTGCCTATTTCCATAGACACCTTCTCAATTACCTCAAAAGTATATTTGAGTTCATATGGGTAATGAAAATCCAAGGCGAAGATAAGGCCAAACAAGTAAACAACAGCAGATTGTAAAAGTAGGCTGTGTGCTAGAGGCAACATCATCAGTCATAAAAAGAATTCCCATTTTCATCCCTCTGATCTGTCTGTCTGTCTGTTGGTGATGTGTCCTAATGAAACAAAAAATACATCATTATCAGCTGATCTCATTTTTTTCCTGAAATACTAAAACAAATCATAATTAACTTCCTCACAATGTAAAAATTTACTACCTTTTATTTCTCCTAAGGTTATGTGGCAAGACGTTGTCAAGGCTTTATATCTGCAAAAGAATTAATGTTACATACTCACCAGACACTTTCTAAACAATGCAGAATGATCTTCAGGGAGAAACAAAGGGAGATCTTCCAGAACTGCTTTCTGTGATTCACAATATTTGAGGTCTGAAAAATGGGTACCAAATAAAAATAATTACAAATCATACAGTTTAGAGATTACACATGGTTGTCATTAACATGTTACCTGTTTATCAAGATTGTTAAGAAGATCTTCCATCTTTTTTCCAAAAGCCCCCTGTCTTGCTCTGTACAATTTCAGAAGTTGTGGTGTATGTTGGTGTAATGATGAGCTGAATGTATCGATGAGGCCAACACTGGTAATGCGTTTGAACTCATTACCTATGTGATGAGAGAAAAAACAGGTTTCAGCTATAAAATTGTTCAACAAACAAACAAACAAACAAACAAACAAAAAACACATCACAAAAAAACTCAATTATAAAAAAGTATACTACAGCTAAATACTTCCTGTTAAGGCTATTATTTTTACCTCATTAGGAAGAGACAGGGCAGGCCATCGTTCCAGCACCTCAGACACCATTGGCACCACTTTCACAATCTCTTTTCGTCAAAGTGGAAATGTCAGGCTCATTTTCTGACTGATGAGGATCTCTTTTTTAGTCCTCTTCTTTAGTTCCTCTTCTGAATTTTACATTGTGTGCATTGATCTCTGAAACCTGAAACCGTTGACTGACGATCAAAATGGCGCTATCATTGCATGTGCTCCAACGTCAGCATGTTACAGCGTGCATGCTCCAACCACCAAATCAACGTGTGCTTGTAAACTTGCATGTGCATATCCTGTCAACAGTTCAAATTAAGTTGGTCAGTGTAGAAGATTTTCATTAATCTTGAATCAATATAAAACAGAATTATGCCTATACATAAGAGGATATTATTCTACTATTGTCATCTGACTATGTGTATTAACTGCAGTGCAGTGAGCTTAGAGCAAAGAGAACTATTTAAAGCTTGAAAAACACCTGTGTATGGAACGAACCTGTTCAGGAGCTAGAAATACATGACAGCTATTGATCAACCTTCAGAAACTCATATACAGTAAAAAAAATACAACAGTGCATATATGGAATGCTTCAGGATGTATATATGTGTGCTTGAGATGAAACTCTGGAATGGTGTTCGAACATAACTCAGCCTTTTGTTAACTTAATAAAGGTCTATCTGGCTTCAAAGCCTCTTCAGAGCTATTTATTTTGAGCAAGGAAAATTCTACAATGCCTGCAAGGTCCCCCTGCTCAAGAAAGCACATGTACAGGCCTGTCTGAAGTTTGCCAATGAACATCTGAATGATTCAGAGGAGAACTGATTGAAAGTGTTGTGGTCAGATGACCTTAATCCCAGAGAAAATCTGCCAAACGTCAGCCTCGAAACCTTAATGACTTGGAGAGGATCTGAAAAGAGGAGTGGGACAAAATCCCTCCTGAGATGTGTGCAAACCCGGTGACCAACTACAAGAAACGTCTGACCTCTGTGATTGCCAACAAGGGTTTTGCCACCAAGTCAAGTTTTGCGAAGGGGTCAAATACTTATTTCACTCATTAAAATGCAAATCAGTTGATAACTTTTTTGAAATGCATTTTTCTGGATTTTTTGTTGGTGTTGTTATTCTGTTGCTCACTGTTCAGATAAACCTACCATTAAAATTATAGACAGATTTTTTTTTTTTTTTTTTTTGTCAGTGGGCAAATGTACAAAATCAGCAGGGGATCAAATAATTATTTACATTTTCTTTTTGCTTTTGCAAATGTTAATTTTCTTATTACTTATCCCTTTTCACACCCTTTTTGTGATAATATATTACATCAGGTCTATTGAAGTCCACTTTTCCTATTAAAAGGAACATGTTTTTCTGATTGTAAGGGACAACTGCTCTTTAAACACTCCCTGATGCAAAAGAACAGTACATAAAACCATGAGGGTGAAGTCACTTTCTTATGCAAGCCATCTCAATGTTTTCTCTGTACACTTTAAATTATATTCCTAATTATAACTTACTTTCAGGTCCCAAGCAAGATTTTCAACTTATTTTAATGAGAAACTTGACAAATGTTATGAATGTTTCTCTTAACATGAGAGTGAAGAATGAGAATGTTCATAATTCAAGCATAACATAAGGATGTTCCATAAATGTTGTTTCATGATAACATTATGAAAACATTCAGAAATAAGAACATTCATCAAGTACAAATAATGTTCTAAAGATGTTGCAAGAACGTTGTTTTAAGAACGTTTTCTACCAACATTATAAAAACATTCATCAAGTACAAACAACGTCCTAAAGACATTCCAAGAATGTTGTTCTAAGAACGTTTTCTCTCAACATTACAAGAACGTTCCAAAAACATTTTAGTAATGTTTTGTACTAACATTTACACAACTTTTAAAGAATGTTATGAATGTCTCAAATTACCAGATAAGCCGTTCTGAACATCGGGACCAATCAAGGTGCTCGACAAGATTTTTGCTCCGATTCTCGGGAGGGGAAAATCTGGGCAAAATCGGGCAAAAAATCCTGTAGTGTGAGGCCGGCTTTAGTGAATGTTCTGAGAACTTTCCCTGTTAGCTGGGGAATTAAGAAGGTAAGTAGCAATCAGACTCTGCTAATCAAATGGCTTTGATTAACTGATCATTATCAAGTGTGAGCACCTCTATAAAAGCAGTTTGCTGCTCTGTGTGTTAACACAATTCCAAAGAGCATTGATGGCATGTTTGGAAGGCTTACCAGAAGAAAGCCTATTCCAGGGGTGGCAAATGTCAGTTCCACAGCCCTGCATAGTTTTGCTTCAACTCTAATCAAATGCACCTGAACAAGCTAATCAAGTTCTGAAGGGTTACTAGAAAGCTACAGGCAGGTGAGTTTTAACTAGGGTTTAAAGAGTCTAAAAAATGTCTAGATTTACAATACTAATTACTGTGAAAAGGCATTATCATATGCATATAATAGACAGCTGTGTTTAAACAGGACTTTTATTTTGGTCTGGTGGTGTGACATCATAAAGCCCCGCTGCACTCCTGCATTTGTTGTGATTCTTTATTTAACATTATTTTTGTAAATAAAATGCATCCTCATATTACTAGGCTCTTCTGAGATTAAACACAGAGATGAGTAGGCAGCTGCATTGAGAGGAGGTGTGAAATAAGTCCAGTCAAAATGGACAGTTCTGACTTCTTCAAGTGGAACAGATAACTATGAGATCAAAGGTGGATATAATTTAAGTTCTGTTGCTTTTATATGAATAGAAATATGATGAAGACACTCTAAGTGCTTGCTGTTTAATTCCATTCAAAAGGCATATTTATAATTTTTTTAATTAATATATTTATATTTATATATATATAATATTAATCAGGTCATTTATGTCCATTAACTCTGACTGACTCCCTTACCAGCGCACTGACTACTGCACTAGGGAGCTAACTGAGATGCAGCTCAGAGATTTAGTTTGCATTTGAATTTATTGTTGAATTTATTTTTGAGAATAATTTACTTTGTTATTATTCTCATGTTAAAACAGAACAAAGTGTCCAAACACAGAAAACTCCTGTTGAATCAACTGGGATCCACATGACACACTATTATAAAGATGGTGTTTATTAAAGAGGAGAGTGAAGACATCAGGATTGAAGAAACATTCAGAGTCAAACTTGAAGATACTGAGGAACAAACAGGTTGGTTTTTATTCTCAAAGCTGGGCTCATTTGATCCTTAACATGTCCAGCTCTACAGAAATGCATGATACTTATGAAGAATGTCACACGAGTGCAATGACCAGACAAATACTAACGCTGCCTTCAAGTGCAGCTGAAAAGATCATGCTTTCACATTGGAGATTTGTTATGACATCATGCATTTAAGTTTTAACACTAATATGGAATTAATATGGATTTTTTCTGTAACATTACACCTAATATCCGCTTCTAAAATTAAAATTTCTAGCTCTTAATTATGCAAAAAAAAATCTAACTAATATTTAGCATAACGCAAACCTTCCTTGAACCTTCCTTGAGTAATAACTACTGCATGCAGTCGACATTTGTTCATTTAAATGGTGCAAATATACAGCAAATAAAACAGCCAGTGGACAATAAGGCAACATCTACAATAATCCGGATACACTTGAAAACTGCATTTTTGTTTTAAAATGCTCTTCATCCACATCCACAATTTTAGAATTTGACATGAAACATGATCTATAAAAAAATCCTTTATAAAGCAGAAAAAAAGGGCCCTGGAAATGAATTTAATGGGGCATATACCACAGATATGATTATGTATGTTAGAACTAATAAAACAGTGATGGGAATATTGCTTATGAATAAATGACATTTACAAAAAATCCTTTTTTGTTTATTTTTCCATCTTAGACCTAATAGCACTGAAAGAGGAGAGGGAAGTACTAAATGAAATCGAAGAGAAAGATCAGTATGAGAATCTTCCAGAGAAGAATCTTTTTACTTTTTTACCTGCCAACAGTGTGGAAACTGTTTCACTCATATAAAAAAAACAAAAAAAAAAAAAAAAAAAATGAGGCACATGAGAACTTACACTGGAGAGAATCTTTTCACATGCTATCAAGTGTGGAAACAGATTCAGTGACAAAATAAACCTTAACAGGCAAAGGAGAGAAGCCTTACACACGTTATCAGTGTGGAAAGAGTTTCAGTCAACCTGGAAACCTTAAAATCCACATGAGAATTCACACTGAAGAGAAAC
Organism: Labeo rohita; assembly: GCF_022985175.1. NCBI lineage: Eukaryota > Metazoa > Chordata > Actinopteri > Cypriniformes > Cyprinidae > Labeo > Labeo rohita. The sequence continues at coordinate 23,532 of NW_026129225.1, forward strand.
CCTTTATCTGCCAACTGTGTAGAAAAACTTTAAAGCGAAAACAAACCCTAATGGTCACATGAAAATTTACACTGGAGAAAAGTTTTACACGATCCCTCAGTGTGGAAAGATTTTTACTCAAAAACAATATCTTGAAGCCCACATGAAAATTCACACTATGAAGAGTCGTTTTACCTGCCAACAGTGTGGAAAGAGTTTGACTCATAAAGAAAGCCTTAACAGACACATGAGAATTCATACTGGAGAGAGGTTTCATCTGAAAAGTTTGAAACTTTAAGTACCACATAAAGAGTTATTCAAGAGGGACATGTTTAAATGTCAGATGTGTGAACTGAGTTTTACAGACAAGAAAAGCCTAGGAATCATGCAGGGACATTGAAGATAAGCCTGACATGTGCCATCACTGTGGAGACACTTCCAGAAACAAACCAACTTTTGAGTTTCAGATACACTGGATGATGGCATATTGCAGCTGAATCACATCTTCCAACATTGACATTGGTACCTGACTGAATTCAGCCAACACTGAACTGATTCTAATTGAATAACTACATTGCTTTCTTTTGTAGAACTGTTTAAAGCTGAATTGGTGTCATTTCAAACTGATGAACTTCACAGTTATTGATCTGAACTGACTTGAACTGAATAATGACACTCTTGTCTTTCAGACCTGCTTTACAGCATAATCTGAATGTGTATTATATAATTTACTAGAGAAATAAAGCTGACTTGACATAAAAGTTTATGCTAGAGGTAGTTATTTCACCAGCCATCAAGATCCTGATGTATTCAGTACTTGTTCATTCTTCCTCTTGGGGGTAAAAAGAATAGCCCTGCAGAGTTTAGCATCGACCCTCATTAAATTGATCAAATCTAGCTAATCAAGCCCGTCAGGGTTATTAAAAAACTATGGGTATGTGTGTTGGAGTAATTAGAGTTTTGCATCCCTGATGTAGTATATCAGGAGGGAAGCCTGTAATTGGATGGAAGTTACTCAGAGAATCAAGCAAAATACAGCTACCTACAACACCAGAGTAGCTGCTCAGTGTCACATTTTTGAATATTTGTGATCCACTCTTTGAAGACCCAGCTCATTTACGGCTGGGTAAATAGTGACAGTGTGAGCTTTATTTCAGAGTGGTTTTACGAACAATTTACACAAAAAATGAATGAAGGCCCATTGATTACAAAATAGTCAGTTATTAATATTTTGCTGGTCCTGTCTTGTTTTTGCTTGTGTTCATAATTTCTTTGTATGACTGCATGGTAAAAAATTATGACCACACAATTTGGCATTTTCATTGTAATATTATCAGAAATAAAAACAATTCACTCCAAGCAAATTTGCAATATGCCTACAAAATCAGCAACATGTTTTTGTTCTCTTGGCTACTACTATATGTCATTTAATTGATTTTCCAACTGACCGTCAAACCATGCTGCAAAAATAAGCCACTTACAAGGATTGTGGGCTTCCTTGGAGTAATTGGAGCTGTTGATGAAATTCATGTTCACATCATTGCTCCAACTGTAAATGAGGAAATGTACCAGTAGAAAAGGATTTTAAAACATCAATAATAATTTGTGATAATTTTGCACAATGCAAAGCATTTTTTTAAATACATTGAAATATTAAATAGTGTCTTAATTTTTATTTTAATTTATTTATTTTTTTACTATAGTTGCATCAAATGACTGAAGTGGTGCTGCTGTGGCTTCACATGAGCAGGCTCACTATTGGCTGTTTCAGAGGTCAAGGCCGGCCATTTTGGGTGACATCATTGTAGTCCTTAGTTCACAACACTTAAAGTGTCCCCTCAGTCAACACTTAAGAATCACTGTTATACTTTACTGAAAGTTTATATAAAAAAAAAAATTCTTTATAAAAGTCCCCTATTCTTAGAAAAGTCCTACTTTTTACTAAGACTTTTTCAACATTTAAGTCAAAGCTTAAGACTATTCTTAATAATATTTCTGAGAAGTTTTATACATGTGGGCAATGTTTTTCTATTCCTCAAATCATGATACCAAAGAACAGCAGAACATGCACACTTTATTTAGTAAAGTATGAACAAAAATGTGTGTGACATTCAGTTTTTGCTGCAGTTGTTGAATCTGAAGTGCAGCTGGACTCACTGAAACAGGAAGTAGAAGAACAGAGGACACAACAGCAGGAGGAAGCTTCCCTTACACATCCCATCTAATCAAGACAATAAGGAAACTATTGTTAATTAATACTACTACTAGCAATTAAAAATGCTTATTCATTGGTTATATACTTAATTGCAGTTTTCTAAAAACAATAATTAAAAAACTATAATAATAATTAAAAAACTCTCTGAAAACACTTAATTCATAAGATTTTTGCCGTTTTCTTAACGCACAAGCATTATACTATTTAGGACTACTTTTGAAACAATCACTTGTGTTTGTAATATTATTGTTTGTATTTTTAAGTCACTGTGGACAGAATCAGACAGTCAAATAAAAGGCAATACCTGCTGCATTGCAAAGGTCAGAGTCACAGCACTGGAGAGATGCAGTCCCAGTTCCTATCGGTTTGGTCGCAGGTTCACAGTCACGTGCACACTCTTTAACTGTGCTGGTCACCTTAGTGGAACCTGCAAAAAAGAGATTCATTCTATTGATGTAACAGGATAATGAAACAATTTTGCGATTTGCAATTATGTGAAAAGATTAAAAAGTGTCCAGAGAAAGCATGGGCATTTATAACTTGAACAGGAATCTGCTTATAGTTATTTTTGATTTACAACAACATTTTGTTATGCTGCTTGATATCTCAAACTGGTATTTATTACCATATTATTTTAATCTATGTCATAATCATAAACACATGGGGCTTCATGTATCAATGCTGCGTACACACAAAAACTTTGCTTAAGCCAGTTTTCACGCTCACAGTCAGATTTACTAACAGTGAAATTAACGTGAGAATGTGTGTTCCTCCACGCCAACTTCAGGTCTGGTGTACGTACATTTCTCATGTTTTTTGTCCGTTGGCGACTCTAAGAGGCAATGAAGTGAAGTTGCAAACATTACACTATGAAGTATTCTACAAGTCTATCTCAACACCACTTGAGAGAAATATTTCTGTTAATTTGTAATTGATAAAATTGGCTAATTGACATACTATTGTCACACAAGCCTTATGGGAATGTTCTCAATTATGCAATTAAGTTAGAACATATAAAACCATGTGCAAATTTATATAACCCTTCGTCTATAGCAATTTGTCTGGATAGACAAAAATGAAGAGAGAATATCAATTTTCATGTGTTCTGAAAACAAACTAGATTTTCATGGATTTGTAACAACATAGTAAATGATGACAAATTTTTCATTTTGCCTGAACTAATGCTCTAAAATGTTTTTACAAAGAGAATGAAATATGAATCTAATTAATTATTTTTTTTATGTGAAGGTTCATTGTGAGGATCAATCCTGACACACCTCAAGTGCTCTGCAAATTTCCAGACCAGCAAAAGAAGTGGGAAGATGGTGCAAATGAGAAACTCTGACCTGAACCCTCATGTGTCCAGGGAGTTTGTGGATTTCAGCTGGCAAAAATATTAATCCACTACAGGCAAATTAATTTTACTCAGGAGAGTTTTTGTGAATTTGTATGTTTTTAAAATTGTTCTTATCATTTAATTTATTCATTTTTTTTTTTAATTGCTGTAATATAAAATATTTAAATATTTTGTATACATTTTTGAAAAATGCTTCTTGTGTGTAACAAAAGTTTGAGTTTTATTTGAAGCTTCACTGTCATTGCTGTTCACTGCTATCACAGTATGTTGTGCTTAGGATAAATGCTAAGAATTTTTCTAGCTATAATAAATAAAATGGTATGTGCTGTAATATGTACAATACTTTGTAATAGTGTTTTGTTTGAGTCTTAACTGAATCTGTGAAAATGTTTATGTTATTCCAACAATTGAACAATTAAAAACATTAAAAGTTACACAGTTGTCATTGCATTTTTTTCTTGTATTGCAATGTATTACTAGAGAAAAGACCATAAAATTACTGTATATTTTACAAGTAAAATAATGTAAAAAATAATTGTACAAGTGCAGTATAATACTGTATTTACATTTACAGCAAGTTTTAAATGGTACTGTAAATATAAATACAGTATTTTTACTGTAAGTAAATTTACAGTAAGTTACTGGCGAACCGCTGCCAGTAAGTTACTGTAATTTCTACAGTGAAGTCTTTGTACACGAGGCCCATGATTTGTAACTCAGTTAGTTTTTTTCTGTTTAGCATAACAAACTGCAGTAGTTATTTACTTTTATTTACCTATAGCAGCAGAAGTTAGCAACTCTGTGAGAATTTTTTTCCAGTGAAGCAGCACCAATGAGTCACCCATCAATTATAACAGTAAATTTTAATCCATCATATTGGACTTACCAATTTGTGTCACTGTTTGTGTCGAGCACTTGTAAGATCCACTGGGACATGTTTCTACCGTTGGATCTGCACAAGAACCTATGGGGTTTGTGCACTTGTAACAGCTGAGAGAGTGTCCTTTAGTAATGCAAGAGAAAGACAGTGAGATACAGATCTGTATTTGTACCAAGTAACATTACAAACAGTATTTGTCTTTGTACCTGCAGTAAAAAGCAAGAACAGAAAAAAAACTAAGATCTGCAAATCCATTTTTGATCAGAATGTGATTTTAAAATCATCCCTGTTTCAGCACTCATTTTATAGGTTTTCAAAGCGGGTGGGTCTTCATGAGAACCTGAACGTTTCTGTAATCAGAAACTTCAGCTTGCGCAGTTTACTTGGAAGTTAAACATAAAGGGATGTTAAATAAGGAAATACATGGAATCCCTGCAAACAAGCCTGCGCTCACCGTTTACGGTGCCACGTAGGGATAACCTAAGGGCCACCAGCCGAGAGCCACTGAGACTTTGCTTATTGGCAAAACGTTGTCCCCTTAGCGCTGACCCTGCATGGGCAGCCCTCACTAGGCCCACACAGGGCCCGTAATATTAGCCTACAACAAAAAATCTGTTTGACTATAAATACTATACTGTTTGACTATACAGCTACTATAACTGAAGTCTTTGGTAAAAACAAGTATACATCTGAAATGGATGCACATAACTAATGTCTGTATTGTCAAAAATGTACAGTAGTCAAAGGGATTTCAAATCAATGGATTTATTAAATACACAATAGAAAACATTCAATTCAGGTTATTACTGATAATAATTTAACACTGAAAGGGAGTACAAATTATCTATACAAATATAAAATTGCAAATTAACATAAAATTAAAAAATACCAAATTATTACTTCGAGCTCTGCTGAAAATATGATTTGGTGTGCAGAAGTATTCATTGGCAAAGCTCCCTCTTTCATCCACCCAGTCTGTCTCTTGAATTCCGCAACCACACCTTTATCTCACTCTCAACTACAGAATCAGGAGGACTTGGCTGGAAGGAACATTTTTAATCAGCCTCTGAAAAGCAAAACAGCCAACATGAGGGATCCTCAAATCTGGCTTGTAAGATCCACTTTCCTGCAGAGTTTAGCTCCTACTTTGATCAAACTCACCCACATGTGATTTTCTAATGATCCTAAAGCAAAGCCACTATTTTGCAAGCCTGCTTGCATTAGCTGAAAAAGTGTAACGGCTAAAGCTAACGCTTCTGGTCTGGCAGTACGTGGGAAAAGAGACCAGAGGCCGTTTTCTTTGAATGGATGTCAATGGAAGAGTAGCTCTGCACTGAAAAAAAAAAGAAGTTTATTCAAGTGTGCTATTAGTAGTTCTTTTAAACTAAAAATAGGAAAGTATACTTTCAGTCTACTTTTTAAGTACTTCTCAGAAATGTGCTTTATGTACTTCTCAAAGATATACTTAAAATGACATTTAAGTATACCTGACTTGAAAAAGTCTAAATATATTTAAGCTATACTATACAAAGCTAAGGGAATCCATGTTTTCATTGTTATACAGTAGGGGCACTAGTACAGAATTTCCAAAACACAAGCAAAGAAGAAACTGAAACAACAGATGCTTCCACATGTAAACTAACAGGATCATCAGACATAAAAAAACCATCAAAACTGTGTAACATTTTGGGATAAAATGTTGACCCATGAAGAGGTAATAATGACTGTCAAGCTTTGGGGTGTTGATCAGCTCCATCTGCATTTTGATTATATAATTCCAGTTTTTTTTCAGCGTTTTGTTCAAAATATTTGTTTTTTTATTTTTTTATTTATGAAACTTAACCACAAGTGTTTATAAAAAAAAGAATGCATTAAGCTAGAATAAAATGGCTTTGTTTACAAGCAGATACCCTGTTCTGTCTTTTGATGTTTTGTATATTCAGATATTCATATAACAAAATATATACAAAAATGATACCTAAATAGAGACACAGTAGTATACTTACAGTATGATGTAAAGTTTACTTAAAGAAAACTTACGAGTATACTTCAGTATGAAACTACTAAACTAGTAGTTTACTGAGAATATACTTCAAAGTGTACTAAAAATGCTATATTTATTTATTTAATTAGTAAACTATCAGTATACCTATAACTTCACTTTTAGTATAGTTGCAGTACAAACTAAAAACTAAAAATACAAACCAAAAATATGTAAACTAGTTGTGTACTCAAAGTTTACTACTGTTATACATACAGTATATTTAAAAGTATACTTTTATACTAGAAAGTGGGCCAAGTTAGTGCCAAGGATTATCGAAATAGTACACTTACAAGTATACCACTAGTACACTGATATTTGCATACTTACTACATAAAGTATACTTACAAATATACTTAAACCTTACCTAAGTATCTTACTTAGGTAAATATACTACTTTTTGGTAAGGGGTGGCAAGCCCGAATTGGGGCTGTTTAGGTTTTTTTTGTGACAATTGTGTTGTCATTGTGTCTTTTTTTTTTTTTTTAAGTCTGTTTATTTACTTGCGTATGGTCCATAAAATTAAAGCCAATTGGGGTTCAGTGACATTTGGGCCCAAACAATATTCAAAATACCTTCTTGTGTTTTGCAGAAGAAAGAAACCTCTGTTTACATAGGTATGCTTCAGGTATAACTTAAATTCTGTGGTAATTTGATAAAAAAAAGGCATTGAGACACCAGACAAAGACTAGTTTCTATTGACTGTTTAAACAGTAATATCAGTTTACTTTTCTCTGGAATCATGACGGATCAGACTTGAGATGTTAGAAAGATAAAGACTTAGGCTTTAATAAGTCAATATGTAACGGGTCCCGGACACGGAACTCGTTGACAGATTAAAAATGTCTGAATTATCAGGAGAAACAAAAACACATTGAAACTTCAGTGTCTTTCCGCAGGCGCAGCTTAGTAGCGTCTCTTTATTAACATTCATATCATACCAAAAGCATCCTCACAAATCATGTTTCATGTAATTTAACAAACAGTTTTGTTCCCTTCTTTTGTATAGTTCTTTTACAACAATATAGTCTTCAAATACTTATACACTCTGTACACTTTTATATACCACATATAATCATTATACCTGCTGTATTTTTATCAGTATTATACAGAAATACACTTTAAATTCTTTCAGTAAGACGTCTTTCTCATGTTTCTCTGTAAATACCTCCATATATAACCATTTTACCATTAAACTACTAAACTCAGTTGATATAATCATGCGTCTGTTATTTGTATCATTTAAATTGTAACGGTTTCATTTGACACCAATTACCAATGTTACTCTCATAAACTATATACATTACTCTAACACATATTGATTTACGTTTTCTAAGTCATTTTCTGTCCAATTATCACGTACTGAGATAAATAGATATTATTTATTTGCGAGACAGTTGTAACAAACGTAACTCAGGCCAACTGTCATTTTACCGGTTCTTTCATCTAAATGACTCTACTCAATTTACTACCGTAAACAAGCTATTCGCTTTCAAACACATAGGAAATGTGTACTCGCATGTCTTTACATTCATGATAACAAACATATTCACTTTTTATGAAACATACCTGAATTATCAGGAGAAACAAAAACACATTGAAACTTCAGTGTCTTTCCGCAGGCGCAGCTTAGTAGCGTCTGAAGTAAACACAACGCGCATCGCCATGGCAACCCACAGCGCGTGCTTTCTCCAATGCTAACGATATTTTGTTTCAGACACAGATGTTAGTAGTGATAATTAATAAATGACTTTTCACAGTATATATATATAAATAAATAAATATATACATTAATAACAAAACAACCATTACTATTGTGAATACACAATATCACAAATACACATAAGATCAAGTTACTATCATTTTGATCACATTCAGAAGCACAAGACTAAAATTACCCTTACCAAAAAGTAGTATACTTCAAGTTTATTTTATTAAATATTCTTAAGTAAAGGTCAAGTGCATTTGTAAGTATACTTTATGTAGTAAGTATACAGATATAAGTGTACTATTTCAATACTCCTTGGGACTAAATTGGCACACTTTTTAGTATACAAAAGTTTACTGTAAGTATACTTCAAGTTTAACAGTCTAAGTTTTTAGTTTGTACTGCAACTATACTAAAAGTGGACTTATAGGTATACTGATAGTTTACTAATTAAATACCGGTATTTTAGTACACGTTGAAGTATAGTCTCTGTAAACTACTAGTTTAGTAGTTTTATACGGTAAGTATACTCATATGTTTTCTTTAAGTGAACCTTACTTCATACTTGAAGTATACTACTATGTCTAGACGTTGCTTTGATATCGGTTGTCTGATGCTTTTTTTCTCAAAACACAGAATCAACTGAGTATGCAACTGTCGCAATTCTTGTGTGCGCACAACATATGTGTGAAGTACTCTTACTGGGCACAGACTAGAAAAGTCAAGTCCTGTAGATATAGCTGATGTATTAGGTTGTTTTCACACTTTTTAGGGGTCGGAGCACATTCCACCTGATTTTTGGCCCATATGTGAACTCTCCAAACGATCTCAGACCCCTCGAACCGAACCCCTCGAACAATCTCAAGAGGTGGTCTGAGTACAGTTCGCTAAAAACGTGCATTGTGAACACAAATCGACCCGGGCTCACTTGATTTTTCCATTCACAAATTCTGATGTAGTTTGTTCATCAGATGTTTTCGTACAAATCAGCTGTTCATAATGGCTGTGTCCAAAAGCTGTAAAATGCTGCCTTTAGCATTCGTGTCATCGAAGGGGGGGCCGCCGTCATCGTCAAGCGGTCAAACTCAAAAATAGAAAATGCCGTCTGAGCGAAAAATAAGTATTGCAGTTGTTAACCCTTTAACTGTCACTACCATTTTTGAACACAGACATAAAATGCACTATCCAGACTTAATTTTTGTAACATTTTTAAAACATTTTGTAAAATGATTTTGATGTACATTTCCCGTGGAAGCGCAGTGTCTGATTTTAAAATGCCTTTCAAAGGATCAATTTTGAGATTTTAAGTTTTAAACTTATATATAATTTCTTACGATTTCTAAAGTGTGATAGAGAAAAAGGCAACAAAGAAAGTCTTTTATGACAAAGGTATATAGTTTGTCTTCATGAGAAGTTTCTGTAATCAGAAACTTAAGCTTGCTCAATTTACTTGGAAGTTAAACATAAAGGGATGTTAAATAAGGCATTACATGGAATCCCTGCAAACAAGCCTTTGATTGCCCTTTATGGGGCCACTTAGGGATAACCTGAGGGCCACCGAGACTTTGCTTATTGGCCAAACGTTGTCCCCTTAGCGATGACCCTGCATGGGCAGCCCTCACTAGGCCCACACAGGGCCCGTACTATTAGTCTACAACAAAAAATCAGTTTGACTATAAATACTATACTGTTTGACTATACAGCTACTATAACTGAAGTCTTTGGGAAAAACAGTTATTATACATCCAAAATGGATGCACATAACTAATGTCTGTATTGTGAAAAATGTACAGTAGTCAAAGGGATTTCAGATCAATGGATTTATTAAATACACAATAGAAAACATTCAATTCAGGATATTACTGATAATAATTTAACACTGAAAGGGAGTACAAATGATCTATACAAATATAAAATTGAAAATTAACATAAAATTAAAAAATACCAAATTATTACTTTGAGCTCTGCTGAAAATATGATTTGGTGTGCAGAAGTATCCATTGGCAAAGCTCACTCTTTCATCCACCCAGTCTGTCTCTTGAATTCCGCAACCACACCTTTATCTCACTCTCAACTACAGAATCAGGAGGACTTGGCTGGAAGGAGCATTTTTAATCAGCCTCTGAAAAGCAAAACAGCCAACATGAGGGATCCTCAAATCTGGCTTTTGAGATCCACTTTCCTGCAGAGTTTAGCTCCTACTTTGATCAAACTCACCCACATGTGATTTTCTAAAGATCCTAAAGCAAAGCCACTATATTGCAAGCCTGCTTGCATTAGCTGAAAAAGTGTAACGGCTAAAGCTAACGCTTCTGGTCTGGCAGTACGTGGGAAAAGAGACCAGAGGCCGTTTTCTTTGAATGGATGTCAATGGAAGAGTAGCTCTACACTGAATGAACAGCTTTTTAGAGGAAACGGCTTATTATTGAATGAATCGACAGCCTATCTGCTAATCTTCAACATGTTTTACACTAAACAATACTTTCCAATTTAACTATTTTTACCTACCCTGGTGAAAAAACAGCATATGCTGGCATAAACCAGCAAAAGACCAGCTTAAACCAGCATCAAAACCTACCTAACCAGCATCCCAGCATCAAAACATACCTACCAGCATATGCTGTTTTTTTCACCAGGGTATCGAGTTTACCACGAAAAAAATGCTGTTTTATAAGAGAAGTCACTGACTTTTTGCGGCAGGAGGAATTCAGCTTACAGCAAGTTTCCTATGGTATCCCTAAATGGTGATTGAGTGTCGCACAACTCTGACTAAAATTCAATGACGTCAAGGCTATAATGTTATTAAGGGACACGTGATCCAAGCTAACTGTTACATGTTCTCCAATAAGAAGTAATACAGACCCTCTCATCTCCCTATAGTAAGAAAATCTCTGCCTGACATTGATTAACATGCTCAGGTGGGTTTGATTAGGGTTAGAGCTAAACTCTGCAGGAAAGTGGATCTCGCAAGCCATATTTGAGGATCCCTAGCCTACATGAAACAACAGGTTCTGAAAAGGTCTCTTTTGGTTTAAGCCATTCCAGTTCAATTGAGTGGCTAATGAATGGCCAGTCAGTGTTGTTAGTATTCTCTTAGTTGCATTACAGGTCTGCCTTCACAAAACCTGCATGGGTAAAAAGGTACAGAAGTTGCTCTGGGCTTGAAAAGGCTGGCCCTGCAGTGAGCCTGCAGTGAGCACAAAGCTGCGGGCCTCAGCGTCCCTTAAGAAAAAGAAGTTTATTCAAGTGTGCTATTAGTAGTTCTTTTAAACTAAAAATAGGAAAGTATACTTTCAGTCTACTTTTTAAGTACTTCTCAGAAATGTGCTTTATGTACTTCTCAAAGATATACTTAAAATGACATTTAAGTATACCTGACTTGAAAAAGTCTAAATATATTTAAGCTATACTATACAAAGCTACGGGAATCCATGTTTTCATTGTTATACAGTAGGGGCACTAGTACAGAATTTCCAAAACACAAGCAAAGAAGAAACTGAAACAACAGATGCTTCCACATGTAAACTAACAGGATCATCAGACATAAAAAACCCATCAAAACTGTGTAACATTTTGGGATAAAATGTTGACCCATGAAGAGGTAATAATGACTGTCAAGCTTTGGGGTGTTGATCAGCTCCATCTGCATTTTGATTATATAATTCTAAATCCAGTTCAGTCTTTTTTCAGTGTTTTGTTCAAAATATTTGTTTTTTTTTAATTTTTTTATTTATGAAACTTAACCACATTCAAGTGTTTAAAAAAAAAAAGAATGCATTAAGCTAGAATAAAATGGTTTTGTTAACAAGCAGATACCCTGTTCTGTCTTTTGATGTTTTGTATATTCAGATATTCATCTAACAAAATATATACAAAAATAATACCTAAATAGAGAAACACAAGTATAATTAAAGTATAATGTAAGTATCATACTTAGGTAAATATACTACTTTTTGGTAAGGGGTGGCAAGCCCGCATTGGGGCTGTTTAGTTTTTTTTGTGACAATTGTGTTGTCATTTTTTTTTTTTAAGTCTGTTTATTTACTTGCATATGGTCCATAAAATTAAAGCCAATTGGGGTTCAGTGACATTTGGGCCCAAACAATATTCAAAATACCTTCTTGTGTTTTGCAGAAGACAAAAACCTCTGTTTACATAGGTATGCTTCAGGTATAATTTAAATTCTGTGGTAATTTGATAAAAAAAGGCATTGAGACACCAGACAAAGACTAGTTTCTATTGACTGTTTAAACAGTAATATCAGTTTACTTTTCTCTTGAATCATGACGGATCAGACTTGAGATGTTAGAAAGATAAAGACTTAGGCTTTAATAAGTCAATACACATAAGATCAAGTTACTATAATTTTGATCACATTCAGAAGCACAAGACTAAAATTACCCTTACCAAAAAGTAGTATACTTCAAGTTTATTTTATTAAATATACTTAAGTAAAGATCAAGTATATTTGTAAGTATACTTTATGTAATAAGTATACAGATATAAGTGTACTATTTCAATACTCCTTGGGACTAAATTGGCACACTTTTTAGTATACAAAAGTTTACTGTAAGTATACTTCAATTTTTACAGGCTAAGTTTTTAGTTTGTACTGCAACTATACTAAAAGTGGACTTATAGGTATACTGATAGTTTACTAATTAAATACAGGTATTTTAGTACATGTTGAAGCATAGTCTCAGTAATAGAGACTAGTACTAGTTTAGTAGGTTTAAATGGTAAGTATACTCATGTTTTCTTTAAGTGAACCTTACTTCATACTTGAAGTATACTACTACAGGGGTTGAACAATGAAACTGAAACACCTGTTTTTTAAAAAACAATTAGTATGTTGTTGAGCCTTTTTGTGCCCAATGCAGCATCATTTCATCCTGGGAATGACAAATATAAGTCCTGCACAGTAGACAGAAGGATTTTAAGCTATTCTCCTCTTGCAAAAAAAAAAAACAAAAAAAGTGGCCAGGTCACTACGTGATGCTGGCGTAGGAAAACTTTTCCTAACTTGCTCTTCCAAAACATCCCTCAATAATATTCAGATCTGGTGACTGTGCAGGCCATGGGAGATGTTCATCTTCACTTTCATGTTCATCAAACCACTCTGTCACCAGCCTTGTTGTGTGTATTGGTGCATTATCATCCTGATACAAGGCCTTACTTTCAGGGTACAATGTTTGATCCATTGGGTGCACATAGTCAACCTTCACTCTCTGCTCTTACTGGTGCAGTGTGCAATCAGTGAAGACTGGCCACCAGGCTGTGCAAACATATCCATGAAACCTCCAACACTATATTGGCCAGTGTTTCAGTTTCATTGTCCAACCCCTGTATGTCTAGACGTTGCTTTGATATTGGTTGTCTGATGCTTTTTTTTATCAAAACACAGAAACAACTGAGTATACAACTTTCAAAATTTTTGTGTGCGCTCAACATATGTGTGAAGTACTCTTACTGGGCACAGACTAGAAAAGTCAAGTCCTGTAGATATACAGTAGCTGATGCAGGTATTAGGGTGTTTTCACACTTTTCAGGGCTCTGAGCACATTTCACATGATTTTTGGCCCATATGTGACCCTGGACCACAAAACCAGTCTTAAGTCGCTGGGGTATATTTGTAGCAATAGCCAAAAATACATTGTATGGGTCAAAATTATAGATTTTTTTTTATGCCAAAAATCTTTAGGAAATTAGGTAAAGATCATGTTGCATGAAGACATTTTGTAAATTTCCTACTGTAAATATATAAAAACTTATTTTTTGATTAGTAATATGCATTGCAAAGAACTTAATTTGGAAAACTTTAAAGGCAATTTTCTCAATATTTTGAATTTCTTGCACCCTCAGATTCCATATACTGAAATAGTTGTATCTCGGCCAAATATTGTTCTACCCTAACAAACCATACATCGATGGAAAGCTTATTTATTCAGCTTTCAGATGATGTATAAAGCTTGTTTTTGAAAAATTGACACTTATAACTGGTTTTGTGGTCCAGGGTCACATATGTGAACACTCCAAATGATCTCAGACCCCTCAGAAGCGAACCGATATGAGACAATCTCAGGAGGTGGTCTGTGCAACGTGCATTGTGAACACAAATCGACCCAGGATCACTTCATTTTTCCATTCACAAATTCCGATGTAGTTTGGTCATCAGATGTTTCTGTACAAATCACCTTTAGAGGCAGCATTCTAAGGCAGGAAGGCATCAAGGCATGTCCGAATTCAAATTCTACTACACTTCCTGTCTCCGGAGGTACCTTCTTCTGATTGAATTCTGAAGGCAGCATAGATGTACCCTTCGCTGCCTTCGAATTCCCACAATCCTGTGTGTGTGCATCAGCGTTTGCGTCGTCGAGGGGAGGAGCTGCCGTCATCGTCAAGCAGTCGAACTCAAAAATAGAAAATGGCGTCCGAGCGAGAAATAAGTATTGTAGTTGTTAACCCTTTAACTGTCACTACCATTTTTGAACACAGACATAAAATGCACTATCCAGACTTAATTTTTTTTATAATTCATGAATGAAAACATTTTGTAATATGATTTTGATGTACATTTTCTGTGGAAGCGCAGTGTCTGATTTTAAAATGCCTTTCAAAGGATGAGTTTTGAACTGATATAATTTCTTATGATTTCTAAAGTGTGATAGGGTAAAAGGCAATGAAGAAAGTCTTTTATGACAAAGGTATATAGTTTGTCATGATTAGATTAGGATTTATTTGTAATATGGTGAAGTAAACACAGGGTGGACGGTGACAGTTAAAGGGTTAAATGTACGATTGGTTATCGCTTTCATATTTATATTTTTTTATTATTTAAAAGGGTCGTCTGAGGATACAGCAGCCTTCATAAGAGCCAGGGCTGAAAACGACATGGCAAAAAAACATGCTTTAAATGGGTGGAAGTGAGTTTTTGACTAAAAGTGACGTTTACAATTTTTAACAACAATGTTAATCTTACATTATTTGTAGTGCGTATGTAAAAAGCTTTTACTGTATGACTTACCATTGCCTTATATTGTGATGTACAGAGGTAGAATTCTTAACTCAAAATGCATAATGTTTAAAACAAACTAGCTTATTTTCTTGTTTCAAATATTTATCTTTGTGAGATATTACAAGGTTAGATTAACAATATGCTTTTAATTGCACTGTTTGTTTAGAAAAGTTCTTCAGGAGATTGGTCTCCAGGAAAAAGTGACACCCCTTCAAGCTCGTAAAAAGTGGGACAACTTGAAGAAACAATACAAGGTATTTACATACATTTACATACATGTGTTTCGATCCACGTTTTTCTTCGCACAAGAAGGTGTGTGGCCAGTTGTAAATTTTATGGGTTTGGCTTCCGGTCTTATCTGCATCCAGCTATTTTTAGCTGTACAAAACATTTTGGTCATTTTGCTGCTTGATATTGCAAGTTGTTGTGTCTTGCTATATTATTTTAATGTATTATCTTAATTATGAAAACTATAAAAACTTTTGAAATATAAATGATTTTAAGACACGATTTGTTGATTGTTGTCTGTAGGAATAAAAAAAAAACAAAAAAAACAACTGGGTCTGGAGTGGACAAGGGGTAGGACACTGCTGCATCAAGGCCCTGGTTCATCATGATGGATGAGGTTTTGGGTCAGAGGCACTCAGTCACTCCTTCAGTGCTGCGTGCCTCCATGTCACTGACCTCTTCCACCTATGATGAACCAGGGCCATCTAGTGCCTCCCCCGTGTCCACTGTAGAGGAGCATGACCCTTAACAAAAAGAAGTATACTTCAAGTTTATTTTATTAAGTATACTTAAGTAAAGTTCAACTATATTTTTAAGTATACTTAAATGCATGTTTGAGCTGTTTTAGCTGAAAATCGATTGCACGGACATATCTTAAAACATTGTTTTGCACACCAGTAACATTCTAAGGGACGTTTATAAAAGGTAGGCTACTTGAAAACCTAATGGCTCAAGTCAGGCCCTATCTGTAAAACCATGCAATTTTTTATGTATTTAAATTAATCATAATGCTTTATTATATGCTTTTTTATTGTCTGCACAGTGAACATAACACTAGAGCAGTGTTATATATTTTGTTCAGATGAGTACTTACAATATCTCAAATGTTTCCAACTATTTGTAAATAACAAGAAAATCGAGTTGCCTGTCAGTGGCGTCATATCCGCCTTACAGTCGGTTTACAGCTTTTATGACTATAGAAACCATGACAACACTGGTAACTATGGTAATGTTGCTCCAAGACTGCCACCACCTCCACTGTACAAAACGAGAGAAACACTATGAGAGAAAGCGGTAGCTGTGCAGCCATTTCACAGCTCGCTAACTCCCTTATGAAAGGGTTTTAATCTTTAACACTTAAAGATTAATTTTACACATTCTTTACACATAAAGTTTATGTAAGTACAGGGTTATTGCATTTGGTTTGTGATAAGTTTATTGACACTTCTTAACATGTCTGATGAAATCTATGACTATGTAAATTAACACAGTATATGTTATTGATAATTATTAAACAGGTTTTTGCAAATTATGTGGGTACATTCAAATGTACTTTTACTATTATTGCTTTGAAAACTTAAACCTGCACAGCATTATCACACCATTGACTAAGACAAATTCGGTAAGATCTATGACCCATTTATTACTCAACCTCACATTACTTCTAGCTAATTCATTATAATGAGAGAAAACCATGCTTCTCCTCAGCGTCATCACGCTCCGCCATTGTTGTTGTTTTCAATGTGTGTCCTCTAGCAGCGAAAATGACTTACTGTACCTTAAGGGTAATCTGCTAACCCATCTAGTTATTAGAGGCCAAGCAGCGAAGCTGTGTAGGTACATATTGTTTTTATTGTTGGCCTTTTATTCAAGTTTAATATCCAAATGTTAGTGAGAAAGAAAAATAAAACTTTTAGATACCATAATGCAAATGTGATAAACATTGTTTATGCTCAATTTGTATTAGCTCCTTGCACAATATTTAATAAAGAACATATAAATGACCTTAACTGGAAGCAATGCAACATGTTTTACAACAGAATTACGTTTGTTGTCATAACCACATTTTGGTTTTATAGTCTGTTCTTAAAGCAGTAGCACACACCAAAATTCTAATTCTCATTATTGAAATAATTATCAAATTTGTTATATTGGACTTGTACAACATTCTTCTTTCTTCTTTCCTCTTCAGTAAAAAAAACCCCTGAAGACTCCATCAAATGCTACCACAAAGTGTTACATCTGGCAAATTGTGGCTTCACTAAAGCTGAAGCGTACAACAAAATGAATGTTGACAGAAACTCAATTGTCATGCAAGCCCCCACTGCTGAGTTGGCAGTTGCAAATCCTGAAAAATACAAAGCAGTGAGAGCCACCTTTAAAATGGGAGAAAGCATCCAAAAATTTTCTGATGTCTGTCTTGCAAGGTGCCTGGCTCAGCCTAATGTAGACATGATAAAAAAAATTGAAAGAGAGCAGTGCCCTTCTTGATATATCAAAGAAGTGAGGTATACTTGTTGCTTAAAGGGATAGTACACCCAAAAATGAAAATTGTCATTTACTTACCATCAAGTAGTTCCAAACCTGTATGAGTTTTTTCTTCTGCTGAACACTAAGGAAGCTATTTGGAAGAATGTTTGCAACCAAGCAGATCTTGGGCACCACTGACTGCCATAGTAGGAAAAAATGCTATGGTAGTCATTTTTTGGGTGAACTATTCCCTCAATAGTATAGACATGCTAATGAGTATCTACAGTAACTTAATTAAGCTAATCATCTTGGATATACTGGTGCAAAATAAGGCACATTATTGCTAACTCAATATTAATTACTTATAAAGTAACTTGAATTCATGACTTGTTGACGTATCATTATGTCATGACTAATTGACTAACCCTAACCTAACCAATTATCAATTACACATGTTTTATAAGCTCATCTAAATAAGATTTTTGGTGCCTTTTGGTGGTTTGTAAAGAAGTAGAAGAGCAGAGGTCCTGTGGCTGCATTTGGATGGAGAAGGAACTGAACGGTAGGAGGAAAGTTGACTTTTTGAAGGGGCAATTGTGACCCAAAAGAAGAGAAAGAACACAAGACAAACATCTGACTTCAGTGCATTATGATGACATAATAACAGTAAACCGATCCATAACATAACCAAAGCGATAACCAGCATCTCCGTGCTGACACTGATTTTAAATTGGAAAATTGCATCTGCTTAATGAATGCATTATTGTAGGACGGCAGCAGCAGAATCACTCAAAACAGGATGAGAAATTTGTTTTTAATTGTGAATGCATCATTGTGTGTTGTGTGTTAGTTGCAGGAACTATGATTGGGACTATAGGTCTCCAAATACAGAGAACAGCCTAATATAGCAACAACTATGTCATGAGGAAAATCTGTCTTAAATACCCTTGAATAAAAACAAAACACTTCACACCTGAACTTGCACATTTTTGGACAGAACCAAAATAAATGACCCAATGTTCTCTTGTTGGACTTACAGCTATTTCTTCCCAGAATGAGTCAGCAAATGCTGTTTCAGGTCACTTTGATATGTGAAACTCTCCTTACACTGAACACACTTGTAAGGTTTCTCTCCTGTGTGTATTCTCATGTGAACATTTAGGTTTCCTTTAGTCGTGCAACTCTTTCCACACTGAGAGCAGGTGAAAGGCTTTTCTCCAGTGTGAACTCTCATGTGAGTCTTAACGTTTGCTTCGTATTTAAAACTCTTTCCACAGTGAAGGCACATAAAAGGCTTTTCTCCGATGTGAACTTTAACATGATCCTCAAGGTGATTTGTGTCTGTGAAACTCCTTTCACACTGATGACATTTAAAACTGTTCTCTCTTGAATGAATCCTCATGTGATTATTAAGATTATTATTTCTGAAACACTTCCCACACTGCTTGCATGTGAAAGGTTTCTCTCCAGTGTGACTTCTTATGTGAATCTTAAAGTTTCCTTTAACCGTGAAACTCTTTCCACACTGCGGGCAGGTGTAAGGTTTCTCTCCGGTGTGAGTTTTCATGTGGACATTAAGGATTTTTTTATGTGTGAAACTCTTTCCACACTGATCACATTCATTCGGTCTCATTCCAGAGTGAGTTTTCATGTGGACATTAAGGGTTTTTTTCTGTGTAAAACACTTTCCACATTGAGTGCATATGAATGGCTTCTTCTCAAAGTGAGTTTTTATGTGGATTTTAAGGCTTTCTTTTCGATCAAAAATTTCTCCACACACTTGGCAGGTGAAAGAGCTCTCTCCATTATGAATTACCAAGTGGGGATTAAGGTTTGTAGTTTGTGTTTTTTGAGGGCTTTTTGGTGAGGAACTCTCTTCAGTTTGCGAGCAACTAATCAGTTTTTCTTCGATTTTGAAATCGTGATATTTTCATTCTGATCTTTCTCTTCTGTTTCATTCAGTTCTTGACTCTCCTCTTTCAGTGTCATCAGGTCTGAGGTGAAAAGAGAAAAATACAAATTAACACCAGTTCAATGGCACAAAGCAACAGACATCCAAACATTTAGACTAGTGCTGTCAATAGACTAAAAATAACTAATTAATTGCACATTTTCAGTAATGAATCAAATATTGATATTGATATATAGTTATATAGTCATACTTTCACAACAAACACTAGACCAGACGACACACAAGGGAACAAACAGGAACTTATACTTATGAAGGATAATAAACACAGCAGGTGTGAGAAATCAAACAATCAAACTAAACAAGAACAGAAAGTGACCATATATGGAAAAACAAGAACTGAAAATAGGGCAAAAACAAGACAAGTAACAACACTGACAGTATTGTTTAATGGCATGTTTTTACCAAGTAGCCTAATGAAGGCTAGTATCATTGCTACAAATGCAGCAACTGCTGTCTTTATTAAATGCATTTTCCCCTCAAATTTAACCAATAATTTTAGACATTCAGGATTACAGTATCATTGACTACCATGATGTTTAACATTTTTAAAAATAGTTAACTTAAAACAATCTTCACATAAAGTAAAATTTGTGTATGCATAAACTATAATTTGAATATAAATTAATCTTTATTCAAGCTACAAAAGTTAATCAGTGAGCAGTGAACAGTGCATTTCTTTCTTTCTTTAAAAAAAAAAAAAAAAAAAAATATATATACATTCATGACTGCAGCAGGTTTTGCTTAAATACTGAATTCTCAGCCTGATCTCATTGTTTACAAACTATACATTTTTCAATGTTTTTACTGATGCTGAAACATGCAATTTGCACGTATTACACGGTTTAAAACAGTTTTACTAAATATTAACAGCTAAAAAATATGTATTAATTTTTATATCATGAAGATATGTGTATTCATGCATTTTTATCTTTCATCGATTAATGATTTACATTTTTAGACCCCTTAACCTAACCCCAAACCTAAACATCCATTTTATAATGAATATAACAAAGATATAAAACATAATAGACCAAAATATGCAGAAAAATCAGTATTTTAAAATCTAACCATAACCATCTATTAAAGATGTACATATTAAAAATACGTACACTACAAAGAAAAACATGACAGACAAGTACAATCACAATAACTTATTTTTTGCAAAAAAAAAAAAAAAAAAATGACAATGCATTGCAGTCACAATAGCAAAATGTAAGGGTGTTTTCTGTATTCTGTGGTGCTGGACAATTTAATGAGGATCAAATGAGTGAGTTCAGCTTTGAGAATAAAAACCAACCTGTTTGTTCCTCAGTATCTTCATGTTTGACTCTGAATGTTTCTTCAGTCTTCATGTCTTCACTCTCATCTTTATAATAGTGTCAAGTCAATCTCAGCTGCTTCACCAGGAGTTTTTCTGTTTGAACACTTTGTCCTGTTTAAGATGAGAATAATAAACAGAAAGAAAAATCAAATACAAACTGCATTTTCAAATGCAATAATCTCTGTGTGTCTCAATCAGTGTCTAGTTCATTTGTCAGCACACTGGAGTCAGAGTGAGAGTTAATAGTCTTAAATGGCCTGATATGACAATAAAACAAAAAAACCCTAGCATTCAAATTAATAAAAGTACTCAAATTATATAGCCTACAATGTTCCCATTTGTATTAAGATTTATATTTATTATTTACTGAATTGTAGGTTATATTTAATAGATTCACTTTCATGAAACAATTTGCGGGTGTTTTCTAAAAGTTGTCATTACACCTGTTTGTTGTTCTCGTTGCATTTACACTGTTTTGAGCAGCAGGTGTCGTCAGAGTGCGCTGATTCGAGCGATTCAAAATAGTGAATCATTTTTTTGCGATGAAATTGATTCAGTTGATTCAATTGATTCAGCTAGAACGAAATGAAACGAACCGCTTCTGTTCCTCATGTGCACATGCTGTTTACACGCACAAAATAAACCTCATTAATATCAGTAAATAAAGCTTTACCGTGTTACACTGCTTAACAATTAATTTCAGTTATACATAATTCTCTAAATTGGTTTTATTTAAACGAATAAAAGCACACACCTTTCTTCAGCCGAATCACAGATGCAGGAGTGCGGCGCAGCCTTATGACCTCACATCGCCAGACCAAAATAAAAGTCTTGAACCGATTCTCCCCTGCTGAAAAAAACAGACAAACAAAATATGGAAATATACTGTATATAATTAATTGAACACTGAACATCTTAGGTTTGCCATTAAAGTTGTTGTTCTTTATCAAGATGCTGAAGAGGAGGCTGCTGTATTGAGGACACAAATCCTTCAAAGAACCAGGATGCAAAGGAGGATAGAGAAGAGATCTGCCTTATTAACATGTCTCTCTAGCTTTGCACATTTATTTTTTCTTCATACACTTATGTATTTACGTGGACCTGACAGTTTACTTGATTTATCTAAATAAAAAGTAATATTGATCAGAAATAAATACATAATATATAATACATCAAAGGTATAAATGTATTATTATTATTCTATAATTAAATAATATATAATCTCTTAACTCACATAAACACCTTATGAAAAGACAACATAAAATACTAACTCACGAAAGTGATAATGCTAACTATTGCAGGAATGTTACATAAAACTACATTAGAATTTTCTAGGTGTATCAAATAAACTGCCAAGTACAGTAGAGGTTTGACAGTTAATGACATTGAAATTAATTAGGCTACATTGCACACATAATTTGTCCTTTTGGTGCTTAAATATGAGGCTCATACTCTATTGGACAAGCTTTGTACAGTCAGGTGCACATCACATCACTGCATTAACACAAACAGGACATTTTCTGTCTATAACAGTCATATACACTACAACTTTTAGACTCTGGGAAACAGTTGTGCTAGTGCTTATCAATAAATGAATGAAACCAAAATCGAGCATAAGCAAATACCTCACCAAGCAGATAAACTGTTAAGGTAAAATTTAATTCTGACAGTCTTCAACAAGTAATTCCAGTTTATATGAGTCAATATGTTTAAAACACAGCTGAACAAGTATTGAATAAATATAGTAATATATACATTAAATATAGTAAAAACATTTTAAAAAGCAAGATGCATCAAGATGCTGGATGGAGCCATGAAACTGAAGTGCAGATTACACTTTATTGTCTTGTCTATGCAGCATCTTACAGGACTGTTCACAGTGTTGTGGAGGAGATGATGACCATAACAAAGTTATTCATTTTCCAAAAGCAGTGGAGATGGAGGAGCTGGGGGCCGGCTTTGCTCGCCTTGTTGTTCATGAGACCAATGAAACAGGCATCACGCACAAGCAAAAGACATCATCAAGTGCACCTTTGGGATGTTAAGATATGCTGGCATGCCATTTTCTTGAGGGACTTTGGAGATCAGGCCATGGTGCCTGTTGCATCATCCACAACATTTGTATGACAGGAGGATCACATTAAAAATGCAGCAGTGGATGAGAGGAATCTATCAGGGAACCATCTCAGAGGACGTCTTGCTGCTCAGCTTTCTTCTCCTGAGGAACTGTCTGTGTGTCTGGGTGAACATGACTATATCTAGACAGGAAACCTTTCCAGATGTTGCCAGTTTAACATAATTTAAACATTAAATCTGATATAAAGAATTATTTATATAGATTTAGATTTAAAGATTTATAAAAAGATGCATTTACTTATTGTGTCTTATTGTTTTTTATAATGATCACATGAACCCAAGAGCAAAAAATGAAAATAATCAAAGTAGACAGAAAGCCCATCTGTGCAAGGGACATCAGTCAAAGGGGAAGAGATTACGTACAACTATGAGGATTCTAAAATTTAGTTTACAAAGTTAATTTCAGTTATTAAAATGTAGTTTATCTCTTTTTCCTTATCTCACCTTCTGACCATCAGAAGACACTGTATGACACTGCTCAAGTAATTTATTTACCATTGGAAAAAATAGCATAGCATTTATTTCTGATACGTTCTTAAGTTAGCAATACATTGATTTTTAACTTTAAATGGACTTTAAAGTTGTTACTGAGAACAAACAATTAGTTATAAGAAATGTTTTATTTACATTTGTCACAGTACGATATGTGGTTGACCATAGGCATTATTCTACTCAGTTTTCGGTTTTCCAAATTTTAATATATTCTCCTTTAAATGGAATCAGTGTCATCTTGTAATCTTTATTTCATTTGTAGTTAGTAGTTCAATAGTGATCAATAGTTACAAGAATGTAAACGTTTAACTACAAAAATGTGTATATGTTTTACTGCAATTTTATGAATCAGTAAATGTTTGTGTGACAGGGCGAGGAGAACAAAGAATTCAAATGCCGAGGGTTAGATGCAAATAGAGATTTATTCTCAAATGAGGATCAAACAAATAAAATGGTGAACCAAATAGTGAACAAGTCTCTGGGGTAATCCAGCTTCGGTCAGCAGCATAGTGCAGACTAAACAGGCTGAACACAGCCCAAGACCTGAGGAAACAGAACCAGCAATGTAAGAGAGGCGTGAGGCAGAGAGGCAGTCCTTGTCTCTATACGTCCTGCGATACAGGTAAGAACAAAGGTAAAAGCAATGGAAGAGCACGGAACATACAGAACTCAAAACACAAAACAGTCAACTCGCAACAATGACTAGTCAGTGGAGAATATAAGGATGAGTTAATGAGAAACAGGTGGAGGAGAAGCAGCTTGTGATCTGCGCAGCCTCAGTGCCACATCAGCACTGATTGCAATCCCACATGGCGTGCATCTTCTGAAATCAACCCGTTCACACTTAATATAGATGAGAATACCCAAGATAATATTAAAACATAAAAGGTTTTGGACAAATAAGGTAATCCCCTTCACTTTATGGTTTCACTTGCCGTTGTATTTTCACAAACATGAACTATAAGCCACTGCAGCTGATAACATGAACACGACATGCACCCACCCACCCCAAAGGATCAGAGCGCAGGCTTCAGCTAACGCTGCGTGTTCAGCTCCTCCAGGTTCCACACTGGGCTCCTTAGTCTTCTAGGCAGACGATAGCACCATGCTCCTCATCCTCAGACCCTATAGTTCTATATCCTGTGATTTAGTCCTGTAATCTCCAAAAAAAAAAAGTTCAAACAGCCCTATTTATCTGATTATCACTTAAGCCCTTTCCCAGAAGATTCACAATGCTCACTGGCCTATTTCTTATACTACTAAAAAGACTGTCATGCTGCCCATCATACTTTCCACACTTCAAAAGCACATGCTCAACTGTTTCTAAGATACCACATTGATTACACATCCCACTTTCATGCTTCCCCATTAATGCTAGTGTTGAGTTTAACCCTGTATGTCCCATTCTTAGTCTAGAGATCATTCTTCCTTTCTTTGTTTTCCATAAAACTGTTCTTTTTTTCCCTACTGATTTCACAATATTATAAAACCACCTACCAGTGCTGCTATTTTCCCATCCTTGTTGCCATATTCTTATTAATTTCCTATTAATCAATGATTTTATTTCACTTCTTCCCAGAGGCACCTTAACACCCACATTTTGCTTTAATGCCTCTTTTGCTAATTTATCAGCTGTTTCATTCCCTATTATCCTGATATATGCCGATGCTTAACAGAAATATACAGTTATACTTTCCACTTTAAGTCTGTACAATAATGTGTACATTTCCACTAGCAGATCTTCTCTATCGCTTTTTGTAGACATTATACTTTTAAGAGCTGATGAAGAATCTGAGCAAATCAAAATCCTGTTTGGCCTAACCTGTTCTACCCATTGCAATCCTACTATAACTGCAGTTAGTTCAGTAGCGTACACAGACAATTTGTTACTTAGCCTAAATCTTGGAATGTATACTCTTATGCCCACTTTTTGTTCAGCTGGATCCTTAGATCTTTATAAAAGAATAAAAATGTTCTGTCATAAAAACGTTAATTTCATAACCATTACTATATCTTTCTTCTGCTTTTCCCGGGCCTCCAGTAATCTCATTTTAACAACAGGTTCAGGAATATTCCATAACAATACACCACTTAATGGCATGTTAGGACAGATTGCTTCATCCTCTAGACCACAATCCTTGACCCACTGTTCATATTTCCATCCAAAGATATTTCCTCCATTCTTTTTATATTCCCAACAGTCATTTAATATTATGCGTGTACAATTATTCTTATTACTAACCTTTAAGTAGGGATGCACCGATACCGAGCTCCTGTACTCGTACTCGTTAAAATGCCCGATACCAAACGCCGATACCACATCATGTGACAAGTGCGTATGCAGGCAAAGAAACACTGACAACAAAACGACAGACAGCGGAATGGGTTCATTAGAGTATAAGGATGTCTAGGAAGTATGTGTATGTACGTAATATAATGTTAAACATTCAGTATTAAGCTTGTATAACTGGTGCGCGTCAGCTGATAGGCAAAGCACGCAGATTGGATTGAGCGCGCGGCGGCCAAGATGTGCGGGGTGTCGAGTTAATATCCCGCGTTGACATCACTGGAAAGTTTGTAGTTCGGTGAGATATGTTAAAAACAATTTAAGTAAATCAATGCACAAGTTATTTAAAGGTATAGAGAGAGAGGGAGCGACAGAGAAAGCGCGAGACAGAGAAAGAGAGAGAGCGCGCGCTGCTGCGTGATCTTCATTGATGTTCGCATATTTAGCACACGCATATTTTGCATTAAAACAAATTCGTAGATATATATATATATATATATATATATATATAGGGGCATTCGCTATAAACATCGTTCTTTTTTTTCAACCTTAAACATACACGAATATCCGGCGAAAGTGAAACTATAGCAGCCTGTGTGAAATGCGATGCGATGTTTTGCTTGCTTTACGACTGATTCTCCATTATTTGAGTCGCTTTGGATTGTAGCCCAAATAGCAGCATATTTCAGATAAAAAAACGTGACTTATAATTCTGAAAATATCAGAGTTAGGAGATTCATAATGAGTAGTTCTGAGCCGCTGCAATTGAGCAGTTTAATGCTATTAATTTGAAGATGATGTACCATAGAGCAAGAGAAAAAAGAAAAAAAAACAGTCAAAGTAACTAAACACATTTTAATGGGCATAATTAAGTGTAAAAATAAAAATAATTAAGGGATATATAGTCAACCCAAAAAATATATATATATATATATATATATATATATATTTTTTTTTTTTACTGGTGGGTGCAGGACACAGTTTATGATAATGTGATCTAAATACATTTTGGTTTGATTGTATCTATTTGATAAATAAAGTTGACCAACTAACATTATACATATTCTTTTAGTTTCTGTACCCTATATTTTACAAATCTACCTGTAAATTTTAAAATATCGGCATCAGTACTCGGAATCGGCAAGTACCAAAAATAAAAGTATCGGTATCGGGCGAGTACTGAAAAAAGTGGTATCGGTGCATCCCTACTTTTAAGTTATGTATTCAGTTAAGCAGAAACAATTAACATAAGGCAATAATTTATTGTGATCATAATTACAATAAATAGGATATTTTTGCAGTTTTGTATGTCAATTCAAAGTTGGCGTAATATGATGTCCAGGGGTTGTCTTCATAGGTGTTGGGGCTATCTGAAATCTTCAGCCGAATATAAATTGGAACAGCTGCAATTTATGTCTTAGCTCTTTTACATTTGCCTGTACCTCAGGATTCCATTCCAAGGTGGAAACAGAAAAGCAATGAAGAAGGGTATAGCATTTTAGTGTATAGCATTTTAGGTAAAAGATCATTTGCATTTGATTACCTATAACTACAGTACAAGGTTATGAAAAGCATTATATGAATGTAATCCAAGATGCTTCTTCAGTCCAGATTTAAAATGGGACCCCTGAACATGACCCAAATATTAGCAGGAAGGCTATTGCAGACTTTTACAAGACAGATGTGAAAAAGCTATACTAGTTTAGTGTACGGATTTTTATTTTTTAATATGATACAGGAAAAATGCATTAAATGCATGCAGGACAGGTATATTTGCCAGTTGTAGAGGGTCTGCCCACACAGTCCCAGTGGTACCACCTTCCACAGTCAGAACATTCAATCTAATGAGGAACAAACAAATACAATAGATTACATGTTACTGGAGAACAGCTACTTTTATGTTTTTATGTTATGCAATGTCTAAATTATTTTACCCATTGGTCAGTTTGGTCTTTGTCCCGATCGCCACAACAATGGCACAGTTGAGAAAGGTCATCTATAATATGTGGAGACAGTCATATCATGCCATATCATGAGAAATAAAAGGCATCTAGGTTTAAACAAATACAAATACATACATACATACATACATACTTTAAAACAAGGACATAAAAGACTCTTGCTCACCAGATTCTCTCAAAAGCGTTCTTGCAATTTCCATGCGCATTGATGCAGCCCCTTCCTCATTTGAAAGAAGTGACATATCTTCCTCCATAAGAACAATCTGTGCAAGCTGATGTGAGCAGTTATACATGAATTGTGTTTTAGCAATAAAAACGTTCAAAAAAAAAAAAAAAGATTAAAATAAAAACACAATACAAAAAGTAGATTTAGCTTACTTTGCAAACAAATGCTCCACATGATGTGGTATCCTGCTGGGTGGGATGTTCAACTGAGTGGCACCCCCACCTTGAAATGTCGAGCCCTCTCATCCTCATGAAAGATCTATTAAATAGAAAGTGCACTCATCATTAACAGGCAATAACACATTATACAGTAAAATAGACACTTTCCTCTCAGTTTTAATAAACTTTGTCTACTTGCCTTGTCACATCCCTACATTTGGTTATTGCTGCTGGTTTAGCACCGAAAGGGTCGATATATATTGATTTTGATAGTTTTGGGAACATAGCCTAAAACAAACACCAGCTGTCATTAGATTATTATTTTAACTTTTCATTACCACTTATTCATGAGTCTAGTTCTGTGTACATTAAGAAACTTGCATGCACTTACTATGAGTGTCCAATGGTGGTTGTCACCCACAGCCCCAAAAAGGACATCATAACTGGATGGATTAAGCTAAAAACAATACAGTAGCAGTTTCAGATGTGTTCTGTAAATAGACATAAATACTTTGGGGCTTATGTTTAAGTGCAAAAACCTTTTTCAAGCCTTTTTGGCTTCCTTTCCCGATTGCAGTCATCTGGTAGGAATCTATTAAGTATGCCTTTTTTTCACCAGACATATTTAATCTGTTTTTTTAAAGGGATAGTTCACCCATTTAAGACATGAAGTTGTATGCAATCCTTACCAGCACTATAGTGTATACACGCTGACCCACTCTGTGGTCACCTCCCTGGTCAGAGTTCTGGCCGCTGGAAGTTTTTCAAGGAAGTAGTCCCGGTTAGTTTCCGGGGCCTCAAAACTGTGCGTTTTTACGTGAAAAAATTATATGTGTTTCAAAGCTTGATTAATTTACATCACAAAAAACACTCCAGACAAAATTCATACCTCAGTTTAAATCGGCACTATTTTCTTTCCATTTCCATCAATCCGCACTGCTGTCAACGTCAACAGTGTGCACGTTCCGATCAGCTGTTCTATAGTGTTTACACACTCGAATGACAACGACGTAAAAAGTAGAAAATTAACAATGGTGCGAACTTGTAAATTCCCAGGTTGTGACCACAAGAATGTGCCGGGATCACCGTTCAGATTCCATCGTTTTCCTGTTTCGGATATAGCTATGAGACAGCTTTGTTTGGTTGCCATCGGCTATTCTGCGGGAGCTAAAATATCCAGTATCAAGGATTTTCGTGTGTGCAGTGCTCACTTCAGCGAAGACGATTACATCCCCAACCAAGGAGGAAAAAGCAAAAAACGGATTTTCCCCAACCATTTTTGTGAGACTCCTGAACATTAAGAATTAAAAAAAGAAAATCATAAAATGTTCAAAAACGATTCAACGTGTCTTTTAATATATATATAAAAAAACACCTGTGAATTGTGCCATTCAATTTCTCGACAAGGCCATTTGTCTGGGGATGGTACGGTGAGCAGAGACTCCTGGTAATGCCCAGTTTGTCACACAAGCTAAAGTTAACCTTTGAAAAAAAAAAAGTATATATATATATATATATATATATTTATATATATAATCATTCGATATATTAGATATTGTTTATAGTCATATTAACATGTTTTAAAATGATTTGTGTTAAACCAACCTTGTTTACAAACTCTCGCCCCTGATCAGTTAAGATTCGCTTCGGTGCCCCAAATTTGTAAAAAAAATCAAGAATGCATGATGTGACTTCGTCTGCATTTTTGGTTCTCAGAGGATAGGCTTCTGACCATTTCGTAAAATAGTGCACCATAACACAAATATATTGGTGGCCGTTTTCAGTGGGAGTCAGCTTGCCAATAAGGTCCATCCCAAGTAATTCCAGAGGTTCTGTGACCTGAAATTGAAAGCATTTTAAACACTCAGGATTAAGGCTACTTTCTTAAATGTAGCATACTCACAGTTATTGGATTGTATGCCTTCTTCTCCTTTATTGACTTTCTCCTGGTTTAACACGGAGGACATTGAGCTATCTGAAGCAGAGGTGGGTCAATACCATTTTAATGTAATATTACTTTAATGGACAAAATCTAATGTGTCACTTCCAACAATTCACTTACCCACTTGCGGATGTCCTGCTCCATGCCAGGCCAGTAAAATCTCAGGATTATGGCATTATGAGTTCTCTCGACTCCACAGTGACCACCAAGAGGCCCTGCATGGAACTCCATAAAGATGTTGTGTGCCTCCTTGGGTAAAAGGACAACTTTAGCCAAATGCTGGCTGTTGTCTTTCTTTCTTCTGCATATGTAATGCAGCTCACCGTCTGATATGAAATAAAAACAAACAAACAAACAAACAAAATAAATAAATACATAAAAGTAACATTATATTACCTGTATGTGGTGAGACCAACTTAAAACACCCTTACCCTTCAGTGTGAAATTTTCACATCATCTCTTTATATAATAGCACTCCTTACTTGAGCAGGATATTGGTTATTCTGCAAAAAGTTTTTAATTTCTTGAACCTTACTTGGCTCCATTTGTCTGAGCTGTATGTGGCCTAGTCACAATGGTGCCAATTACCACAAAGACACTGTTTTTATAGACCTTTTCATCTGTGCTCCTAATTATTAGCCGACCAGAACACTGAAAGTGCATGTGATTAAATAGGATAGAGAATATGTTAATACTACTAGGTTGATACAGATTACTGGCACAATTCAAAGTTATAGTTCATATAAAGAGACCCACAGTCATTAAACAGTATTTATAAATCTAACAAACTATTGTGTCATATTTTTAGTTTAATGAGTTTGCAAAAAAGTAAAAAATAAAGCTTTTCCTGTAATTGATGTTTGGTAGAGAGGCATGATATTCATGTGATAAATGATTGTAAATGATTATGTTGGTAAATGATGATGAGGTTAGTGATGTCTTAAAATATCAGCCATATTTGAAAATAAAATAAAAAAAACATCATCATATCATATGTTTTACCAGTGTCATGAAAATCTGGGATTGCCACTTAGTGTTTGTCACAGGACTTACAAAATACAATACGTCACAATAAGCTGGAAAAAGAACCAGTCAGTAAAAAAGACCTCACAGAATGGTGAGTTTTAACTGTTAAACAGTTAAGCACTTTATTTTGTCACCTTCAAAATGTAAACATGACATAGATGTGACATACAATTGCAAAAATACCTTCATGTGTTCATCACACATATTAAAGTGTTTGGGTTGCACTGCTTATCACATGTTTTCTACTGTGTTCTGGTGAGAGACTAGTATGTAGAATGGGGAAAAAAAGCAGGAATCATGAACTCATAAAAATTACTAAAAACAAAGTAAATAAGGACAACATTCAAATACGATTCACAACATTTAAATTCAAGCATTCAACTGAGCATAATGTACAATTAACTATTACTATATAAACAAACAGAAAATTCAGTTAATATAACTGATTATATGAATATAACTGCAATATTAAAAAAAAATTGTTCTAAATACGGAGTTCTGTCACTGAAAAAAAAATGGGGGAAAAAAATGAAATAATGTGCTGTTATTATTTGTAAGCCAAAACGTTGATTTCTGTCATAAATTCAGGATGAACCTTCTCATCCAGGATGAACATTCCTGGTGTCCACTGGTATACACCAAACAAGCCCTGCAATCACAACATTAAAAGAACAAGCATTCTTGCCTCATCAAGGTTGATTTTTCTAAGGGCCCAGAAAAACCTTTGTTCAAAAACATGAGAATAAAATAATCCTTTTACACAGA
This sequence comes from Labeo rohita, assembly GCF_022985175.1. Taxonomy (NCBI): domain Eukaryota; kingdom Metazoa; phylum Chordata; class Actinopteri; order Cypriniformes; family Cyprinidae; genus Labeo; species Labeo rohita. Next base: position 55,491 of record NW_026129225.1, read on the forward strand.
GCAGAACCTGACATTAAATGATTGTTGAAAAATCTGCTGCAAATGTTAACAGTGCATATGTTAGTTACCTTCATGGCTCTATAGGCATAGTTGCTTTATGTCCAAAGAAGAGAATACACAGGCATCAGAGCTGGTTGTACAAGTAAGATCTAAGATAAAATCAGCAGAGTAAATCTATTTGAAATAACTCAAGGCAAAGTATTCTCTCTCTCTCTTTAATATATATGACATCAATTAGAGAATAACTTAATCACAAACAACAGTAAAGTACAATTTAAATAAATTCATATGACGTTAAAAGGGAAGTACACTGGTCATGTTTTCTTGAGGTAGTCTACTGTTAAGTTTTAACTTAATATAGGTTGATCTGTTTTTGTTGTTGTTGTTGTTGTTTTTGTGATAAGAACATGGGAGAACACTACAAAATTAGTATGATGCACTGAAAAGAAAATAGGACTTACAGTTTTACCTAAACGCGCTGGCAGGTTTGATCATCCATTGAAACGAATGTCCCATGTTAACGTGGGCGTGTTTTGTGAGCGTGACATGACAACACAGTAAACTTTCTTTAAATTGCGTCAAATACGCAGGAACAGACACTTCGAGTTTAAAGCGCGTTATTGTGCATATCAATGTACACAACTGGTGAAACGGGTTTTTGTACTATGATCCGCATGGAATATGGCATGTGACGAATCTGTCGCCGTTCAACATCTGTTGGAAATTCAGGTAAACATGTTGCGTGCACGTGCATATCCCCAGTTAACATGATCCCCAGTTGATCCATAACACCGGAACCCAGCAAATCTGTATCATAATTCCAGTAGCAATGTCGTTGATATTTCCTTCAAGTCATCTCTTTTTGTTTTACTAGCATTCAGACTCCTAGAAGATGCAGTAGAATCTGAACAAATGACTACTCTCTCCGATCCTATTTCTTCTACCCACTGTAATCCTAAAATTATGGGTCCTACTTCTGCTGTAAATACTGACAATTTATTACTGATTCTTTTGCATATAGTTATATCAAATTCAGGTGTATACACTCCAACTCCAACATGGTTGTTTCCTGGATCTTTAGATCCATCAGTGAATATTGACAAATAGTTAAAATATTTCCTCTTTACATATTCTTGAACCAAACACCCCATGTTATCTACATTATTTTCAATCTATTCTCACTTTTGCTCTATAAGTTGCAAGTCTACATCAGGAACTGGCATTATCCATGGAGGTACATCACCCCATACAGTATTGGGTCCAAACTCTTTCTATCTCACTCTACAACTTCCTCATCTTTTGTCATGCCCAGGGAGCTCACTAAGACCCCCTGGTGGTGGGGAAGAAAACTACTGAAACCTTGTACACACTCATCAAATTCAATTTGAAAACTTCTAACTTCTACTACTAGTTTGTAAAGGAGATGCAGCTGGTACTGTGTCACGTTGTGGTGTACGGGGAATGAGGAGTATGACAAAGAGATCCAGAACATGAACATTTATTGAACAATCCACAAAAGGAGCAGGAACAGCAGGGAATCCAACATAAACCGATACAACAAGAAATTGAATAAACAGAGTGACAAACAATAACCAACCACCAAACTGTGAACACAACCAAACTTAAATACACAGACTAATCAGGGGGAGACAGGTGTGATCGATTAAACACTGATGTAATAATTAAAGACGGAACAGGAAAGACCAAATAAGGGCATACATGGGGAAAAACCACAAAACAGTCCACAGGGGTGTGACATACTGACGCTTCCATTTTTAAAATGCCCTTTTCAGTCAAATGCGTTTTCTCATCGGAGATTACAATTTCATATCGATCCGCAAATTTTAATAATTGCTCTTTTGTACATTTTCCAACAAATCACAAGATGGTCAATTAACAAAGAAATCAATATCAGCCATGAAAAACAATCGCTAGAAATTAATTATAAAGTGCAATTAAATAAGTTTTCCCTCTACCTATATTTTAAACAACTAGCTACCTCAAATCTAGTCTTCATGCGATTACTTGTGGGGGGTACTTATGCACTGTAGCCCACTGGGTGAATCCACAACTGGCAAAACCAGCGATGCCTTCAACACCACTGATGTGCTCCTGAGATAAATACTACTAACCTACTAACACATTCACTGCAACACTACAGAAAAACAACAAACTCGACACGTCTCAAAAGAAACATGCCGCTATGCCAGGGAAACTCATTTAGTTTGTCTCATGTCCCTTTAGAATACATGGAGAGGGCAAGGTCTATGACCTATACTGAGTGTGCATTGATACCCGCATTGTTGTGCATGAGTCATTTATTTACAGAGCAGAAAATAAACAGTAATTCAGTTTTTACACTTTACTATTTTATAAGATGTATGTTTTTTAATTTATTTTTTTTATTTTAGTAATTTTAACATTCAGGTAATTTAATAGCAAACATAGCAAGATACATGTTTCAAATCACCCTTGTTGCAAATATAAAGATGCTACAGTATTACAGGGTACAGATGCCACATAAAAATACATCTACATTATCTCTCTTATGTAATTGAGATAAAATTAATAATGTCTGCAATACTGTTTGTCCAGTGTGTCATCAAACACACACACACACACACACACACACACCGTACAAACTTGATTTTCTATCCCCTTACCCTAACCCAACCCCTTAAAGAAAACTTTCTGCTATTTCAGATTGTCAAAACACTTTATTCTGTTCAGCTGCATTAATCATAGGCTATGTTCACACTGCAAGTGTTAGTGCTTAATTCTGAATTATTAAGATCAGGTTTTGTGTGTGTGTGTGTGTGTGTACTTGTTTTTGCTACAGGATAGTAAAACCTGAAATTTTTGACATTGTGGGGACCGGCCTGCGGTCCCCATGGGTACAAAAGCTTATAAATCATACAGAATGAGTTTTTTTGAGAAAGTAAAAATGCAGAAAGTTTTCTGTAAGGGTTAGGTTTAGGTTTAGGGGTAGGGTTAGGGTAAGGGAATAGAAAATACAGTGTGGACAGTATACAAACCATTGCACCTATGGAGAGTCCCCACAAAGATAATAAACCAGACGTGTGTGTGTGTGTGTTTGTGCGCATGCTTTTGGTCGTCATGACAACAGTGCTGCTTAGGGCGGCACTAATTTGTGTTTCATTGACACTGAACCACAGCCTCAGCGTCACCTTTGATACAAGGCGCTGATGTCGGTCAGACTCAGCGACTTTACACAGAATTTTCAGTTGGCACAGAGCAGCCATAACTTGGCTGACTAAAGACACCTTTATACATTCAAACTGGTATCATTATGACTGGAAAGTAATACTCCTGGATTCTTCCAAAATTCAGTGGTGTATACAGGATTGTACTAGTCCAGATATACATTTTTTCATGCACTGAATCTTCTTCAATACTAGTTCATTTAGTACATTATATTATCAACCAACACAATAATGAGTATCACAATTTATACTTACTTGGGTGGACATTGAGGTCCTTAGGGCCATAAAAGTGGGAGCTGGCTTAGGCAGGCCCATGTGCACCCACACTTTCGCAAAAGCCTTGAGGAAGCCTTTGCACACCCCTCCATTTTTGTTAAAAAAAAAAAAGGTCTGGTTTTATGCTTTTTGTAAAATAATTGTACAGTAAAATAATTATGAATAGGTATATGACTATATATTTAATAAAACATATGTAAAAAACAAAAACAAAAAACTTAATGACTACTAAAACACTTACAAAAATGGCGTGGTCATCCTGTCCCTCTTTCGCATTGATGACTTCTTTTGTGGTGAGGTTGAGAATGACACCTGGCCTGTGGCCAGAGGTGCCAATCAACAACCTTGCAAGAAGCCCAAAAAATGATCCAGACCACTGCTGCTGGTTTTGTCCTTGAGGTTTTCTAAAACATAATAAAAAGAAATCAGCCCACACAATGAAAACCAATAACTATGAAATCAATCTCCACTTATGCATTGTTTTATCTGGAATCTTCAGAAAGCTTTGTACTTACGTAGGGCCTTCGGCAACGCTTTGCAGATGAGACAAAGGCTGCGTGGACGCTGGGATCCAATAGTTTTTCTGATAATTAAAAAAAAAAGGCTGTTGTATTAGTCTATCTATGCAAGCTTTTAAAACTTGTAGACAAACATAGAGTTTGTCTACGAACTTCTTCTTCTCTACGAGTTCTTCTTTATTCTGCCTAACTCTTATAGACAAAAGAAGTTCAGTAAATTGTCATCAGTAAAAAAAAATATGAATAAACAATTTAAACAAATATAATTGTTGTGCTGTCTTGCTTGTCTATTTCCTTTACTCTTGTTGGCTGTATATCGGCACAGCTGTGATTCGGCCGTTGGTAATCACAGCGTGCTGATATACAGCCATATCTCACTTCTACGAGTGTGTAAATAAATTAGAAACAACAACAGAGTGTCTTTAAAAGCCCTCTTTTGTGCAGAACTACTTCCCTCCACCACAGATTCAAATCTAAAGTTGACAGTTTAACAAGCTGACCCCAAGCCTTCAATAATAATTCGAAAACATCACTTTAAAACTAGTAACGAAGGAATGTTGGGTAGCATCATTTGAAAGCTTACTGTATTTCTGTAGTAAAAGCTTGCTATATTATGTATAGTATTATGTGAGATTCTTCTGCGTTCTGTGACACAACATGGTATTATTTTAAAATTACAGTGGATTTGGGCGTCCGCCATGGCACTCGCTGTGAGAAATATTGCAACCTCAGCAAGCGGAGTGATAGAAATGGTATAACGGTTGGGGGATTACCCTAACAGTGCAGCGCAGAGTGCTGCTTCAATGACAGGTATAAACAAAAGCATTGATTCAGAGCAGTAATGAGCCGCAGACGTGTGCAGTACAGGGGGTCGAAACGCATGCCGAAGCCGCGGTCTACTCCGGTTGCCGCGTCAGAGCCATAATGTGCAGTGTGTGGTAAGAGATTTATTCATCGTACAGTGTAGATAACGCTTGATAATTACAGACAGTTGTGTTTGATTAGGGTTGGAACCAAACTCCACAGAAAAGTCGTTCTCCAGAAACAGGGTTGGGCACCCCTGGTACACAGAATGATACGATGCTAGTTTTCTCAAATGAATCGGTATAATTCACATGAAGTGAATCATTTAAATGGGTGTTTCATTCAGGAAACAGCAAACAGTGCTGTGGCTGTGTTTGGATTTATTTTTGTTGATGAAATTGAGCAAAAACAGCCAATATGCTATCTAAAACATAAGTCTAGTAATTAAATTCTTGCTTATTGGACCGTTGTAAAAATCATTTGTAATCTTGCTGATTTTGGGAGAGAAAAAACTGACCTCTTTTGTGATATTGATTAACTATGTGAACTTGTAAATAGATACATTTTCTGCCCCTATATCTTGAATTTTGTGATCATTCTAAATGCGTTTTAATAGTCTGAATCATGCAGTGAAAGAACACACTCTCTTTGCACACTCACAATAGTCTAACCCAGGGGTGCCCAACCCTGTTCCTGGAGATCGACTTTCCTGCAGAGTTTAGTTCTGACCCTAATCAAACCCACCTGTCTGTAATTATCAAGCGCTCCTTGAGACCCTAATTAGCTGGTTCAGGTGTGTTTGGTCAGGGTTGGAGCTGAACTCTGCAGGAAAGTCGATCTCCAGAAGCATGATTGAGCACCCCTGGTCTAACCTAATAGGATATGTTGTAATAGAATTAGTCCAATATTATATATATATATATATATAGAGAGAGAGAGAGAGAGAAATACACACACACACACACTACTCACAAAAGTTCATTCTACAGTGATATTATGTCATGCAAGTAGGGCATTTAAGTTGCAATGGTAATTCCTTCATCATCCTCAAAGAATTTATTAAAACAAAAGCTAACAACAGTAATGGGTACACCACAACAAAAAATATCAATGTCTCAATAACATGTCATGTGTCCTTGAGCAGTAATTACAGCTTGACAACATCTGTCTAATGCTGTTCACAAGACAACTTATTGTCTGCTGAGGCAAGGCATTCCACTCTTCTTCAAGGGCTGCCCTCAGTTCATTGAGGTTCTGGGGTGCAGGGTTACGACCCTCTACACGATGACTCAGATGATCCCATAGGTTTTATATGGGATTCAGGTCTGGAAAAAGTGCAGGCCATTCCATTTGAGGTACCCCAGCCTCCAGCAGCTGTTCCCTGATGATGCGACCTCGATGAGCTGGGGCATTGTTGTTCATGTACGTAACCTTGGAACCCTGAGAAGGGAACGAGACACTGTGTCCTCTAGGAGTCGCTATGGGGAACGCCATCTCCGTGACCCGTGTCTGAAGCCTACATACAAAAACATCAACAAAGTTGGCCAGCGACAGCGTATGACATCACTTCCGGCGCAAATTGTCACTGCCGCTGCGTCACTACCGGTGCGACCACAGTATAAAAGGACGCTGGTAGAACAGGACGGTCGCTTCTTTGTCTGAAGCTCACATCCGAAGCATGGCAAAGAGCCTAGAGGATGCAGTGTCTTGTTCCCTTCTCAGGGAACCAAGGTTACATATGTAACCTGAGACGTTCCCTTTCGAGGAACTCGAACTGCGTCCTCTATAGGGAACGGTTATACCCACGCTGCCATGCTGAGGGGAGTGCCTGTCATCATAGAGGCAAGCACTAAGTACCAACGCCCTAAGCTTTAAGGGAGTTGCCCTTGAGATGTAGTGACTGCTGTCAGTGACATATCCTCTACAGCCAGAGCCTGGGCTGCATACCCCAACTTACCTGCAAGGGTCAGATCACTGGACCCGGGGTAGAGCCTCAAGCTTGGAAACCGAGGTATTCCTTTAAGGGGATACGGCCAAGTGCCTAGGATTACCTAGGTTGGCCTGTTACCCAGGAGCTACCGCAGCTCTGCAAGGTTCCCTCAGGAGCCATATTACAGAACGCAAGTGGTAACCCCCTGCTCAAGAAAGGTCGAGCATAAATAAGGAGCGCGTTGGGACTAGCGCGTGTAATACCATTCCTTTAGCCTGGCAGATGCTCTGGAGTGGGACCCAAGGTGGCCGGGGTTCTAACCATCTCGAGAAAGGGTACGGACAATAGCGCGTGAATCCCTTACCATAAAGGATTTTAGAATGGACGCAGAACTCTGGTGCATTCCATACCACAGTGTGGATTTTAGAAAAATGTCCAAAGGTTTGTGTGCGCACTTACCATATACATGGATTTGAGAAAGCGCCCAAAGGTTCGTGTGGGCACTTACCATATACATGGATTTGAGAAAGCGCCCAAAGGTTCATGTGGGCCTTACCATAAGAATGGATTTTTAGACATACCATTGAGAAACAGTGAAATAAGAAGACCCTCAGAGTGAGGGGCCTGTCTAAATGCTGAGAAAAAATCACCAGTGTGAACGGATGTGTTAATGGTGTGAGTGAGTGCAGGTACAAGTGCAGGAGAAATTGCTTGAAGGAAATGAGATGGAATAGAATCAAGCGGACAATTAGTAGGATGATTAGAATGGATGAGTTTGGAGACCTCTTCCTCAGAGAGTGAAGAGAAGGATGTGAATGAGTGTATGTTTGCTAGTAACATGCTTGACAGATTGTGGAGTGGAAAATTGTGCACTGACAGTTTTAATTTTATTAATGAAGAACGTGGCAAAGTCGTCAGCTGTTAGAGCTGATGAAGGAGGGGGAGGGGGGGGGGAGGGGGAGGGGGAGGAGGACGACGAAGGAGAGGGGAAAATGTTTTAAAGAGCATGCAAGAGTTAGACAAATTGTTAATTTTGTTATGATAGTATGTCCTTTTAGCAGTGAAGACATCAGCGGAGAAGGAAGAGAGGAGTGACCGATACACATAAAGGTCAGTAGAATTTTTTTAATTTTGGGCCAAACCCTTTCAGCAGCCCTGAGCTTAGAACGAAGTTTGCGGAGAACATCAGACAGCCAAGGGACAGAAGGGGTGGTATGTGCTGGCCTGGAAGACAAGGGGCAGATGATGTCTAAACAAGATGGAAGAGTGGAGCAGAAAGTATCAGTAGCACTGTTAGCATCAAGTGATGAGAACTGTTTAGGGGGATGAAGAGAAGATGAAACCATAGCAGATAGCCGGGAGGGTGATAGTGAGCGCAGGTTACGTCAAAAGATGACATGTGGAGGAGTATGTGTAGTGTCAGGAACCATGTTGAGGTTAAAAGTAAGGAGAAAGTGATCTGAGGTGTGCAGTGGAGTAACTAGCACATAATCAGCAGTCCAATGTTGTGTATAAATAAGGTCCAGTTGGTTACCTGATTTATGTGTAGCCGTGGTTAATGCTCTTTTGAGATCAAAAGAGGAGTGTGGAAGTCTGCAGCTTGAGGTTTATCTAGGTGGATGTTGAAGTCTCCAAGCGTAACTAGGGAAGTGCCATCCTCAGGAAAGTTTAAGAGCAGGATATCTAATTCATCCAAGAAATTACCTTGCGGTCCTGGGGGGCGATAAACAACTACAAAGTGGATTTTAAAAGGGTGGGTATTAGTGACTGAATGTGATTCAAAGGAACTGGCAATACCCAGAGAAGGTAAAGGAATAAATTTACATTTACATTAGAGATAAGTAGGCCAGTACCTCCACCTCTTCCAGTCAGATGGGGAGTGTGGGAAAATGAGAAATGATTGTAGAATGAAATGAGAACTGCAGGAGTAGCAGTGTTCTCTGGTTTTATTTAGGTCTCTGTCAGGGCCATGAGGCTTAGCTTTGAATGACTAGCAATAGATGTAATGAAGTCTGCTTTGTTTAGTGCAGACTGACAATTCTAGAAACCAATAGAAAAAGAAAGTAGCGTGTTAGTAGATATAGGCTAAGTCCACAGGTAGTTAGGATTGTGCTGCCTATAGTGTGTGATGCGTGGTTTACAAGTGGTAGTAACAGTAGGAATATGGAAACACGTAGGAAGAGTTGGTCATACAAACTGAAACAGAAGTGAAATAAGCTGGAGAAAAAAAGGACGAATCAAAAGCGATACTTATGTCCCTTGCCCACGTGCGAGCTTTATTGAACAGATCGTAGTCAATCCAGGCAAGGTCAATCTCCAACAAACAGGTATATCCAGGGCAAAACAATCTTGTAGTCCACAATACAGGCACAGTCCAAAAACCAGAGAGAGCAGTCCAAAAAGTAACAAATAAACAAGGAAAAGAAACCAGACAGAATTATGGCAATGAACGAGGCAAAACTGTGGCAAAAACAAAGACAAAACTATGATCATGAAACAAAACCGTGAAAAGACAAAAACAGGGCAATGGAAACAGGGAAAAACGCTTGGTAGAGTCCACAAGAGCAAAACAATACTTCGCAGCTTCCTGCTTGGCATGGCCTGCCTTTTATGGCTGCCAAACAGGAAGTTACCAGAGAAGCAGCAGAGGGAGCAGCAGCAGGCAGTCAATGGGTGAGGGCTCCCTCTGCTGGCGTGGCGTTACAAATAAGCACTAATTTATTCATTTTTACAGTGATTACATTACTTACAGTAAAGTACATTTGATTACTGAACCCTTGTGCATCAATCTAAAAAAATTACACAAAGGTTCATAGAGAACAGAAATGTCCATGTCAAAAAACCCTCATGAAAATTTGAAGTACAGACCTAAATTTGGTCTTATTTTAAAGAAGACCCTTGGCAGATTATTGTTGAAGTTAAAAAAAAAGTTGTAAAAAAAATGAAACCAAAAAATTGTTATAGAGGTTTACGTTTATAAAAATTATTTATGAGCTATTTGTTATATAAAATATATATTTTAGTTTATTGAACAAAACAATTGATAAGCCATGAAAGCCATGAATCTAAAGAAGTTGTGTTCCAAATTTGAGGTTGATACCTCAAAAAAAAATTTTTTTGGTTGCAGTACCAAACTTTTCCCTTTAGATTCCAGCAAAGCTCCACTGGCATACACAGCGGTGGGATTTGTGATTCGTAGTACAGTATAATTTCTCTCTCTCAAACATTACAGGTGCATATATTAGGGATGCACAGTATACCGGTAGTGGAAAAATACCGGTATTTATTATATTTCAAACAGTACAATATCATAATTTTGCACAATTCGGTATTTCATATGCTGCTGTTGCAAAGCGCACCTGTAGGTGGCAGTGCTTCCCAAATTGTTGTGGAAACCGGTAAATGTGACAACAGAACGCGATGGATCACACAGATGAAACTCTCTCAACGCACCTAAATTTAATCAATAAAGAGAACAGTAGAAGTGAAATATGCCATTACTTTGCATACAAAACGGATGATAAATGTGATTTAACTGACCTTACTGCACCTATATGCAAGCATTGCTATGTGCTACCACAGGAGCCAACACATGAAATCTTGCTATTTGTCGCTTGCTCATCCTGATCCTTTCAGAGACTTAAGAGATCGACAAGTGAGCGCAATCATTCGACAATCATTCATCATTCATAAATTCAGATTTAATTTTTACTTTTATTCACAACTGATCAACGCACATAAGATGTGATACAGTAACAACGAAAGCTCAAACGTGTGTGTGACATGCTAGAACCAGTTTTGGTCACGTAATATATGCACTCGTATTTCATACATTCGAATATTAATTGAATTTGAATTAAGCAAGAGTTTTGCTATATTAATTTTAGTATCAAAAAAAAAAAAATATATATATATATATATATAGTATGTATAGTAATGTCAACAGACCATCCAGAAATTAAAGCACTGTTTATTTCTTATTTTATCTTTATTTTATTGGATTTTTTAATTTGTTTGTACTTTCTTTGTTATTGTTCTTATTGTATCTTACATATTTAAAACATAGCCTGCAAACGTGCATTTACAAAGAGATATTTCATATTCATTTTGTTCAAAGAAAAGTAATAAAAATACTACTTTACAATTTAGAAAGCAATGATATATTGATATAATGACACTCATCCCTGGGTAATGTGTGAGGAGGAGGGCGGGTCCAACTGCTTCATATAGCCAATGAAATGAAACTCTCACTGACTCTCAATTTACTCTTATCTGACTGGTTCAGTAACACACCAGACACAAAGACATCTATCTTCATTTAGTTCAAGATCAAGAAACAAAGACATGGTCGCATACAGACAGGGTCTAACAGTGGGAAACAGGCATATAGGAGCAAGACAAAAGAGTAATCCGTAGGGCCGGCGAGGGTCGATAAACGGCGAACATAATCCAAGGGGCTAGGCACAAGGATAATCCAATACACATGCGAGAGTTCATACGAGGAGCAAACAAAGTCTGAACGACAAGGCAAAGGGTTAAAGCCACAACGGGCGAAAAGGTCCAGGGCAGGCTGAAGGCAGACAAGTTGATAACACAAGGCGAGGATACAAGACTAGAATAAACCAACTAGCAACACGATAGAACTAGGCTAAGGATTAACAAAGTGGCTCTGTACAGCTGCTAACACTACACTGTAAAAAATAAAAAAAGACAATTTGTTGAGTCAGCTTAAAATAATTCGTTACTCTGCTGCCTTAAAATTTTAAGTTCAGTCAACTAAAATAAGTTTAGTCAATTTGTGAAATGTTAAGTTGTACTAAGTAACAACTTAGATATTTGTGTTTGCTGAACTTAACAGATGGGTGAGTAACCCAGCTGCCTTAAAATTTTAAGTTGATTCAACTCAAATATCTAAGTTGTCACTTAGTATAATTTAACATTTCAAGTTGAATAATTTTTTTTTGAGTTGACTGAACCTAAAATTTTAAGGCAGCCAGGTTACAAATTATTTTAAGTTGACTCAACAAATTGTTTTTGACAGTGTAGGGGAGTGCTAAACGCAATGCAGCAAGAGATGAACGGCGACCCTTGCGTGTAAGTTTGGACTGTAAAGGTTGATTAACGGCATTACAGAAAAACTCATTCAATTTACATTTACATTTACATTTATTCATTTAGCAGACGCTTTTATCCAAAGTGACTTACAGGTGGGGAATACATCAAGCGATTTGTCCTAAAGAGGAAAAACGACCTACAAAGTGCTCAAATTACCATATAACAGGCATTGTTCAAATAAGTACAAGCTAGAAAGGGAAAAGAGTAGAAAATTTTTTTTTTTTTTTTAAGTGAAGTAGTGTCGAAAGAGATGGGTTTTCAGCAGTCGCTTGAAAGTTGTTAGGGAGTTGGCATTCCGGATAGCGGTGGGAAGATCATTCCACCAGCCAGGAACGGTGTAAGAGAATGTTCTGGAAAGTGATTTTGTGCCTCTTTGTAATGCTACAATGAGGCGTCGCTCACTGGCGGATCTCAGAGTTCTGGAGGGAGTGTAGATTGTAGGGGTGGAGCCGAACCCGAATACGGTATTCGGAAAGGCACAAATAGCGTGTTTTTTACAAATACTTATTTCGAACAAATACTTAAAAAAATATTTGTATTCGGGAACAAGAAAAACTTTATATCAAAAAGCTGCGTTTCCTCATGAGACCGCAGTGCATGCCCGCATGAGCGAGTGAGTGGGTGACATTCAGGAGTCGGAGGGGTTGGGGGCAGGGCATATGCTCCCAAAATTTAATCTGCGCGACCGCAAAATATATTTGGAAGCATTTGTGCGAGTGCGAGAAATCGTTGCGGTGCGACTTGTTTTTATTTCTTTACAAAACTTTCGCTAGCCTAACTACTGCCCAGACTGCTGTGAGCTGATACAGTGACAGTTTCGCCGTTTTCTCCAACATTACATAACTAACTAAACTTGATCTTTACATTCTTAACAGATTTTAGATATTAGCCGTCAATCACTCCCTGTCACTGACACTGCCCTCCGCTGAAACTCGGAACCGGCCGTTTTTTTCTCTCTCTCTTAACCAACCTCTGTTCCAGATTTGTACAAACTACATTGCAATTAGGGGTGTGTGATATGACGATTTTTGATTGTGGACAATTAAAATGTCTCCACAATCTGCTTTTGAAGAAATATACTATATTTGTGCTACAGCGCACATTCTGGCATACATTCACATCAAATTATAACTCCACTCACGCAGGGGCGTAATTTCCACTGGGGACACACTTTTCAAAATCCCGTTTGTGTCCCACCACTTGAATAGTTTTGTTAAATTAATGTCTTGTATTGTGGAATGCACGCTCAGCACCGCAGAGAGTTTTGCGCCATCGTTAAAACTAAACCGAAAGTAAAACGCGCGCGCGCGCATTCAAAAGCAATTTTAATACCCCACGTTTAGAGAGCGACTCCCCAGTTCACGTTAGCATAGCTTCCCGTCACTCATTAACTTAGTTGGAACTCCTCACATGGATTTGGGCAACCAAATAGAAAAGAGTGTGGCTGCTGCTGAGATCTCTTGGTCCTCCACCAGCCAAAAAAAGTGTGTAGAAGTGTAACGCAAAAAAACTGGATTTTTACGCCTATTTTGAATTTTACTCGAATACAAATACAAATACAAATACTTTTCTCCCCTCAACAAATACAAATACAGATACAAATACCGGCTGCTTTGCACACCCCTAGTAGATTGGTAGCAGTGAGTGGAGGTAGGCGGGCGCCGAGCCTGTGGTTGTTCTATATGCAAGCATCAGTGTCTTGAATTTGATGCGAGCTGCAATTGGGAGCCAGTGCAGGGTGATAAAGAGAGGTGTGACATGGGCCCTTTTGGGCTTGTTGAAGACCAGTCGTGCTGCTGCATTCTGAATCATTTGTAGAGGTTTGATTGCGCATGAGGGAAGACCGGCTAGAAGAGCATTGCAGTAGTCCAGCCTGGAGATGACCAGGGCCTGGACAAGAAGTTGTGTGGCCTGCTCAGTTAGAAAGGGCCTGATCTTTCTAATGTTGTGTAGGGCAAACCTGCAAGATCGAGCAGTTTTAGCAATGTGGTCTTTGAAAGTCAGCTGATCATCAAAGATAACACCAAGATTTCTGGCAGAACTTGATGGGGTAATTGTTATGCTGTAGTGTTGGAGTGGCAGGGAAAATATGGAGCTCAGTCTTTGCCAAGTTGAGCTGTAGATGATGTTCTTTCATCCACTCCGAGATGTCTGCCAAGCAGCCTGAGATCCGTGCAGCTACTGTTGGATCATCTGGTTGAAATGAAAGATAGAGCTGCGTGTCTTCAGCATAGCAGTGGTAAGAGAAGCCATGTGCCTGTATGATGGGCCCCAGTGATGTAGTGTAAATGATAAACAGTCCGATATATCTGAGTAATTCACAATGGCTAAATACTCTTGAATGTAGCCCTCGAGCGATCATGTGCCCTGCTCAACGGCTAATAAGAGTCTTGCAGTGTCCATACCTTTCCAATGTCCATCCGAAAAGCTGCTGGATCTTTTTGCGGCCAAGTATTCTGTAACGGAGCGAGAGAGACGAGAAGCGGGCCGAGTACTGTATTGTGCTTAGCATCTTTACGGAGCCACCTTGTCAATCCTAGTTCTATTGTGATTGTTTCAATGATTGCATCAATATTGGATGTCTTAACCCTTTCACACGTGAGTTTAAAATATTCTAGCTGAGCCCCCAGAGTGAGTTTTTTTTAGGCGACCGTTATTTAGAACGTATAGCCTTATTGTTTCCATGGTGATGCGTCATGTTTGTCACATGACACAACGCAGCCACAATAGCGCTGTATGACACATGTATCACTTTTATATAGTTTTTCCCCTTTTTATTATTAATTTTCACAAACGTGCCGACTGTATTATGAAATATCTTATATTTCGATTCTGAAATATGTGCAAGTAAATGTATTTGGAGGTTTAAACACTTTTATAATGAGCGTGTTAGTTGATCTATGCCGAGTGATGGGCGCCGCCTTGTTCGCGCTGAATCCGAGCTGTGGGATTTACAAAACGCAAATTCATCCTCTCCTCCCGAAAAACATTAAAGTAAGTCTCTGGTGAACTTGGAGAAGAGCAGAGTAAACTTTATAGTTACCTACACAATGTGTATATGATATAAATAAAACATGTCGTCAGATAACCTTCGTAAGGATCTTTATTGCCGCTGCCATAGACATCGGCATGTATTTTGCTAAATATAAAGGCATCGTTTTACTAGGACGTATGTGTATGTAAATGTCTGGGACCTAAAATAAGCATTTTATTGTTGAAAACACAGAATAGTTGCGATAATATGACAAGCGCTCAGCGCGTCCGATCTGGCTCAGCGCCAGCCAAAGCGCCAAAGCAGATTTGAATTCAGCGGTTGATCACGTGACGCACTGAACGTTCGAATCACACCGGTGTGATCGTACGCTCCAGGGACCAGCCAAGAATGATCACACCAGTGTGATCGTACGCGTGAAAGGGTTAATACAGACTGTGAGTCTTAGCTCCCCTCAAATGGGCAAGTATGGTGCTTTCCATTGGGCAGCGCCAATGAACTAGAGTGAACCAGTGAACTTTGGGTGACTTCCAAGAATATGACAAGGGTGGCACAAACAAGTATAATGAATGGCCATGAGCACACCTGCATCTTGGGAGAGGGTGAGACTAAGGATGAAATGGAAAATGGTTCAAAGTAGTGTAGTAAGACCAATCGGAGGCCGAATTATCATTTTTTGGTTGAAAAGACTGATAAGAACAGGGTATAAGCATGGGTAACCGGACAGACAAAGACTCAGATGTGGCGGCTGTCATCCCGGCTTTGTTGCTGTGTTCAATAAAGTCTTATTTTGACATCTGGAACTCTGCTTGTTGAGCTTTATTGACAAATTTGAGAAGACCATTGTTTGTTTCCATAACATGAGTAACACGTTTAAAAATGTTTTTAAAAATTTAATCTGTGATATGACTCGTTGCGATCACTGTCGTTGTTCATAAAGCAACTCATCTGATTTACTGTTCAGCAGCTCTTTGTAAGAAATCGAGTATTTGTTCAATTTAAGTCCATTAAATTAAAGACAAATAAATAAAAAATAAACCCATATTGGATTTTAAATGGTATTATTCCTTAACACAAAATCCCTTTTTTAACTGTGATAATAGAATGGAAATTGGAAAGATTGACATTATTATTATTATTATTATTATTATACTGTAGTATAAACTATGTATTTGAATTCATTGTAAAATGAATAACTTTCATTTCTACAAAAGAAAAAGTAACTTCTGTAATTAAAGATGTAATCAAATCACGAGTCTGTTTCAGCATTTCAACATCAAAAACAAGATATATTTCAATAATGTAATTGAACATAGGCTACAATCAGGCCCTATGTATTCCCCATTCATAAATAAAATAAGGTTGAATCCCTGAAGAATGGTGAATGCAGCCAAAGAAAACATAAAGAACAGAAAATAAAGTGGAAAATAACACAGGTAAGACAAATAAATGAATTCTTACTTTTTAATATTTACATATCAAGCTGTTGGTAAGCTGACAAAAAAGTTATTTAGGAAAATTACTTTTTTAGTTATTGCATTTAAGACTGTTGTACGTGCAGCGCAAAAATAAAAGTGTAATATAGCCAATCAAATGAGCTTGTGATCGAGTGACGTCACTTAGGGTACACGCATGTGTCCATGGCAACGCTGAGCTGCTGAGTGACAGTTAATGGTCATGGTGATTTCGCCAGACACGGCCTTGAGTTTTTGCTTTTGTCCGGTCGAAAAGGTATTTATGCTTTTATACTTGTAGACATTAGGTACTGTAACCACTGCGTATCTCGTAATACTTACATTTTATGAAAAGTTTAGCTTTTAAAAAGTTTGCTGAGGCTGTCCGTCGTGAACGGCAGCTGGCCGTTAGCCTATAAAAAAACACTTTCGAAGCTAACGTTAGCATGTAAAGCTGAAGTGATTAAACGTATACAATATTGAAATATTCACCGTTAATATTGAATTTCCATATGGTAAAAACACACACTGAGACGCCCATGTCCTAGCAAACGGACGCTGCGAACGTCCTATTAGGTATAACATTTGCTGTGTGTTGTCTAAGCGATCTGTGTGTGCTTCAAGTCAGTTTTTTTTTAAACAAGTTTATATAATGCTTTTATATAATTACATTATTATTATTATTGTTAAATAATAAGGCACAAGTTTATAGTGATTGAAATTGCAACACTACATGAACAAACAGCGATATGCTGGCACTTTTGTGTGAAGTGCATTTTTAATAAACACACATAGAAAAGGAACAATGGAATAAAAATCATAAGAGGTAGGCTATCAATCGGGAAATTCTACGCTGGTCGCATTTGCGCAGATAATGAGTTGATTCAGTTGATTCAGTTTGATACAATATTAAGTCAAGGTTTAAAACCATTGCTGATTTTTGCTCATTTATATTTTTTTAAGTTTTGAACGTAAGGGTAGAATCAGACCTGGATAACACCCAACATCTGGAACACACAACAGACGACAGACAGACAGACACGCACACACAAACCAAAAAAAGAATTGTATTGTTAACGTACTATTGCTTGTGTGTTTATTCCTTGGGTTGTTCAATTTTGTCTGATCTGACTAATGACATGTTTACATATGTTAAAATGACCTGTAGCGACCCTTCCCTATAGGTCAGCACAATGTTTCATGAACGTCCTGCGAACGTCCGTGGTACATCCCGCGAACGAATTAGCGACGTCCTCATGACGTCTAAAGAACCCTACACGATGACGTCCAGGGAACGTTCACAGATGCCATTCAGGGGATGTTGTGGTGACCTTTTTTTGTTAGCTGGGCTAATGGTTTGCGTGCGTCAGATGCCATGTCACTTTATCCGCACGAGTCAACGACAGATCTTTTACTGTGCCATCCTCTATCAGCTATAGCTTGTGATGCGAAAAACATGAAAATGGCACCTGAACTGGAAAGGCCAAAAGAAATCAAGCTGGAAACTTGACCCACTATTGTTGAGTGATGTGCTGACAACTGCAAACCTCAAAATGAAATGTGGAGGCAATAAATAAATGCAGAAATAAATGTGTAAATAAATAAATAAATAAATAAATTTATTTAATATAAATAAAAACATTTATTTAATTATTTAATTTTGAGTAATTTGGCCCTCCATAAGCATCATCATCATCATCATTATTATTATTATTATTATTATTATTATTAGATTTTATTATTAAAAGATAACTAATTATTTTGTAATTGCAATATGTACATCAACATCAATTATTATTATTATTATTATTGCAATTTATAGTAATACTATATAAAATATTATTTCTACTTTATTGTGAATATACCAATTACACAAATAAATAACAACTCTTAAATTACTGTTACATATTGCACTGTAAAATAGAATTTCTGTTTAACAATAATAATAACAAAAATAATAACTAAAAATATATAATATTTAATATTATTTTGTTTTCTTTTTTTATTATTATTTTTTATTATTAATTTAACAAATGAGAAAAAAAATACAATTGTAATAATCCAACTGTACTGTAAAATAAAAAGGGGTATTTAATAATGTAACAATAATACCTAAAATAGTATTGTAATTTTTTTTTTTTTTAATATAACAATTACAACAAATTAACAACAAATTTAAATTCTCATTATTATTATTATTATTATTATTATTATTATTAATGAATATTGAGTTTTTACTTTATATTACAATATTATTATTGCAATTACAACAGCTTTATTTTATTATCATCTTATATTAATTAATATTTTGGCTTTTAATGAATAAAAAAGAAGATATCTATTGACTTCATTGAAGAAAAAATTGAAGTACTATTATTGCATTAATAAGTTTTGTTTTTGTAATTTGAATAATCGAATTATAATTAATATTATTGATCATTTTGTTATGATTTGTAACGAGGCGGAAGCGGAGTTAGGATCCATACGCAGTAGTTTACTAGAATCCACAGCAAACAAGTCCAAACCAGTAGTCAGATATCGTAAATGTGAGGCAGGCAAAGGCAGTCCAATCCAAAACAACAAGCACAGGGTAATCCAATAAACGTAATCGAAACAAGGCAGGCAATGGTCATACACAAGATAGATGAGATGATGAATATAAACGCTCAGTAGGTCAGATGAACTTGCAATACTGTTAGCCAGGCCCTGCTAAATACCATACAAACAGGAAGTAACCTGTGAAGCAGAGGGAGCGGTGTACAGTCAGTATTCAGCAGAGTACTCTCTCCGCTGGCGTGGTGTTACATGATTATTGCAATCACTTTTTTATTATAATATTTGTTATAATTTACATTAAAAATACACAAAATAATTTTATTGTATTATTAAATGCTGACTTTTTATTTTTTAAGGGCAATATGATTATTGCAATATTCATAGTTTTTTTTACTATATAAAATTAATATTTATTATTGTTATTATTATTAATAAATGCATTATTACATACATGCATACATACTGTTTATTTAAGAGCACAGGAGTATTATTATAATCATAACATATTTTTTATTGATTTGTTATAATTGCAATAATTGAAGTTGAAATAATTTCAATTAACCTTTTAACTGTCACCGTCCCCTCTGTGGGATGCCTAAGTTTACTTCACCATATTACAAATAAATCCTAATAATGACAAACTATAAATCGTTGGAAAGGTCTAAGACTCCTAAATAGATATTTTAGCATATTTTTGTGTTACAAATTATGTAGGAAAAGTAATAGATTAATATATGTCAAGAGTGCAACTTAAAAAATCATAACATGAGTTCTGACCTTTGTCACAAAAGACTTTATTTGTTGCCTTTTTCCCTGTCACACTTTAGAAATCATAAGAAATTATATATCAGTTCAAAACTTAAAATCTCAAAATTCATCCTTTGAAAGGCAATTTAAATCAGACATCGCATTACCATGGAAAATGTACATCAAAATCATATTACAAAATGTTTTCATTCATGAATTATAAAAATGTAAGTCTGGATAGTGCATTTTTATGTCTGTGCTCAAAAATGTGAGTGACAATTAAAGGGTTAATAAAAAGTGTTGATACAAATATGTCAGCTGAAGTACTGTTTGCATTATATCTATAATATGATACTTGTTCATATTAATTCAATAAACAAGAAAATAAAAACTAAATAAAACAGTAAATAAAAATATGATTTTGGTCTATAAATATACTGTGATTAAAACATTAAACTCAAAACATATTTTAAAATGTATTCTGACAGCTTCTTTCTCTTATTAAAAGAGATCTTAATAAAAAAAGAGATCATTTAATACAGCTTTACTGTAGTTACAATAACATATTTTACTAAATGTTATGATTAATGTAATATTTTATAATGTCAGAAACTCATTTCAGTCTTGTGAGGAATTGATTATATTCATGATACAAACATCAATTAAAATCTCTAGTTGATTTGTCATTGTGTTTTATTATTTCTGTACAAAAAATAGAGAAATTAACTGCATGTTCTTCAATCATAATTGTGACATTTTTACATTTTGACACTAAAACAAATGATTGATGAGACACAACAATAAAAACAAATATAGACACTGATGTTACTGTCTATATGTGATTTCTGACACAGTTATTCTGTTATTTGAGTGACAGAAGTTGAGCTGCAGTATTAATGTCATGAAGAGACTCAATAACATCTCACTCTTACTGATTCATCAGCAGCTCAAAGCATTATGGGTACAATCTCTCATCAGTCTATTCTCATTCATCAACACAGTTTCACTGAAGATCCAATAGAAACCTTAAACCCAGGATAGAGCGGCTGAGTGAATGTGGTCTGGACTGTGTGGATGAGACTCATTGTGTCAGAGACGCTGTAGAAGGACAGAGTTCCTGCACTCACATCCACATATACTCCTATTCTATAGATATAATCATCATCATCATCATCATCATCATCATACACTCCTATTCTACTGATGATGGGCTTCACAGGGAGTTTAGTCCATACGTTATTGTGTATGAATGAGTATCTGTTAGGAGAGCAGCTCAAACTCCAGGACTGATCATTATGTCCAAACAAACTTTCATCACCCCGTCCATTCCTGCTGATGCTCTTATATGAAACTGATATATCCACATAATCATTTCCACTCCACTCAATCTCCCAGTAACAGCGTCCACACACACTCTCTCTACACAACACCTGAGGATTATATCCATCAAATCTGTCTGGATGATCAGGATACGACTGATACTCTTCCACATGTGTCACCTTTCTGTTGTCCTCAGACAGACTGAGTCGAGTGTTTGCTGTGTTTGGATCCAGTGTGAGAAAACAGGCATCTGAACACAAGAACAGACACATTTATAACAACAACAATCACTACAGCTGTGTGTGTGTGTGTGTGTGTGTTTGTAGACGTACATTTCTTCAGTCCTGCTGTAATCCTGGATTCTCCTCCATGATCCACACTAGAAAACACACACAGACACATTCAGACAGTCAACAAAAGGCTTTTGCTAGAGAGTTGCCAAGGTACTTGGGTGGTTGCTATGCAGTTGCTAAGACACTCAATGTGGTTTCTGGGGGGTTGCTATGTAGTGGCTAGGGTGTTCTGGGTGGTTTCTAGAGTGTTTCTATGTAGTTGCTAAGGTGCTTGGGGTGGTTGCTAGGCTGTTGCTATATGGTTGCTAAGTTACTTGCTGTGTGGTTGATAACACATTCTGAGTGGTTGCTAGAGTGTTGCTATATGGTTGCTAAGGGTACTTGGAGTGGTGGCTAGGCTGTTGCTATGTAGTTGCAAAGGTACGCAAGGTGGTTGCTAGGGTGTTGCTATATGGTTGCTAGGGTACTTGGAGTGGTGGCTAGGTTGTTGCTATGTGGTTGCCAAGGTAGACAAGGTGGTTGCTAGGGTACATGGTGTGGTTGCTAGTAGGGCTGTGTATCTGGATATGGGACTGCAGTGAATTTCAGCAGAATTGAGTGAAGCAGCTGTTTATTACACACTGAATACTGTAGATCATTGATAACTACGGGCAGAGCAGACTGTTGAGGTCATATATTCATAAAATCATCTTCACATTGCTGGTAGGTGATCACTGCACAAATAATAACAACCTCTACCTTAAAATAAATAAATAAATAAAAATGAGAAGTGTTGTAAACTAATGCACTGTCTTCACTGTAGTTCACACACACACATTCACACACACAAACTTCAGCGCTGACCTGCAAATTTTACCAATAAAATATTTTAACTGCTGAAGAGCTGCATTATCTTTCTCTGCAAAGAGTTTGTAACATCACTGTTATGTGAATCAATTAAAGTCACAGCTGCACTGATAAATGATAAACACAGCAAAATGGAATTAATTCATACATACACAGACTCTCTCTCATAAATAAACACTTGATCAATGACACTTTTCTGAGAATAGAATATGAAGTGTAGATCACTAAACTGTGAGTTTATGGTGTTTTCAGAAAGCAGTGCTTTTATCTACAGTGGAGAGAGAGCACATTCACATGGTTGCCAGGTTGACAAAAATAGGTAACACACTCAGCAGATATTTCAATATTACAAATGTGAAGCTCTGTTTCAGTGATTACGTCTCTTTACATCAGGCAACCTCAGTTGTGTTCCTCTGTGGCCAGATTCAACTTTGTAGTAGCCTATAATATACTCTATTCACTGTTTTTCTGTTTTATTCAAATTAAGTGCAGTCCACTGCTGTCCACCTGGTGTGAAACTGATACAGGAACAGCTGCATCAATTCCCTTATCAAGTAGTACATTGTCATATGTATCGAATCAAATACAGCCCTAGTTCGTAGGGTCTGGCTATGCTGTTGTAAAAAATAAATAAATAGAATTAAATAAATTGTTGTGAAATATTATTACAATTTAAAATAACTAATATTATTATATATTAGTTCGATCCCAGGATCAGGCTCTGACACATCGAGACTTGGTGTTCAATCACCTGAGGAGCCTAGGGTTACGGACGAACCTACAAAAGAGTATCCTGGTGCCGTGTCAGCAAATGACCTTCTAGGGGGTGGACCTAGACTCATGCACAATGCGGGCACATCTGTCCCCCGCACGTGTACAGTTGTTACAGACCTGTCTGAACCAATTCAGGTTGGGGCATCCAGTCCATGTAGGTTTATGTCTGAGATTGTTGGGACTGATGGCAGCAGCGTCCCCTGTAGTTCAGTTGGGCCTGCTCCACATGCGGCCGTTTCAATGGTGGGCCAAAAGTCAGGATTATAATAATTATTTGTTAGTGTATTGGACTGTATTTTTTATTTTTTTCTAGTCAGTCATTGGTCTTTATTACCGTGATTATTACTGTGCTACTGCGTCTGTGTTGCTTAGTGTTACGAATCTGGTCGGTGACCTGCGGTCCGCTCACCACCAGATGTCACTCTCACCCTGTCATAACACTCAGACTGTTGCACCACACCCCGGACTACATTCCCCGTCATTCAGCATGCTGACTGGGTCAGCACCTGTGACCGATCAGCGGCGCTATAAAAGCCCCGGTCTTTCCCCTTGCAAACCATGGAGTATTGTTGTTGTGATTTCCATTGTTATCGTTCCTAGTTCCCTTGTTCCTTTGTTCCCTAGCTTCCTAGTTCCCCTGTGTTTAGTTCCCTTGCCTGGTCTTCTCGTCTCGTCTGTCTCACTGCCTGCCTACTGGACTCTAGCTCGTTGCTTGGATTATTCTCTCGTCTCGTCCCTTTACGGATAATGTTCGCCGCTGATTGACCCACGCCTGCCTTACAGACTGTTCTTGTGTTTTGCTCCATACACGCCTGTTTGCTACTGTTTGACCCTGCCTGTTCGACTATGTTTTTGTCTCGTCCTGTTAATAAAAGCTCGCAAATGGATCCGCTCGCCTCTCGCCTCTCACTCAACATTACACTTAGCAACCTTTTTGCTATCAGAACTACATTGTTGTGTGAGAGAGAGTTACTATGTGTTTATTTTATTAATACAATTAATATTAAAATACATATTTTTATGGAATACCCGTTTTATAAAAGCAAGCCCATTGATGTTGTGGTTTAACTCTTAAAGTAAACAACAGCTTCACAGGACATATTGCTTTATTTACTAAATAGAACCGACTCAAAAGAGTCATTAATTTAATTACTCTAAATTATTGAATGCTATGTTATACAGCATTTGTATTAGCTTAGGAACTTTTTTTTTCATGTGCAATTAAAATGAGTAAATAGCCCTTAGTTTCAAACCTGCGTTACTTGTTTTCTGTGGAACACAGTTTGTTTTTTCCATGTAATGGCATTCAATAAAGCCCAATAATTTCCAAGCTTTAAAAGGAATGACAGTCATGATACAATTAGTCCATATGACTCATGTGCTATATTCCAGGCCTTCTGAAAAAATATGATAACCTTTTGTAAGAAAAACCTATACTTCTTTATCTGTCTGGTTGCTGCTCAGTTCCTTATTATTTGTGCATTCTTGTTTCCTTCTCTTGCATCCTAGCTCCTCTCTCTTAGGATGCAAAAAAAGGAAACAATACAGAGTAATTGTATTTTTAAATTCAAAATATTCTCACTCACTCAAGTGTAATTGGAAAATGTAGTCTTTGTGCAGGTCTGCTGTCACGTTCTGAGCTTGAAAATGATTGAATGCCATTGTATGGAAAGAACTGATCAATACACATGAGGGTTTTTCAACAAACCCTAAAGTATGTGCCCAGAAAACTTTAAATACACAGCACAAGTCAAATGGGATCATTATGTGTTACTTTTGCTTCTTTTTCTTAAAACTTGAAGCTGATCACTGTTTACTGCCATTATATGAACGAGCATGTGGTCCAAAAGAGAGAAGAACAAAAGAACAACACCAGGGTGAGTAAGAACTGAAAAAAATATCATTTTGGGGTGAATTATCCGTTACAGACTGAACTCAAATGCTGTATGTTTTTTGGTCACAATTGTCTTAGTCCAATTCTTTCTCCATCTCTTTCCCACGAGTTCAACACAATTTGTTTAATTAAATGATGTACTGGTATTTGTGAGACTAGAAAATGATTTTTCTTTTATGTTAACCCATGCGAGTGTCTACATAAATGATAATACATTCAGCCAGTCATATAATCTACATTCTTTATACTTTGCTTTAGGGTCCTGATCACCCTGTTAGGGTTAATTTTGTGATAACATCATCTGAATGGACATTTATTACATGGAAAGTAGCCATGTAAGTAAATAATTGCTGTGTTTTAATATGGTATATTCTTCTCTTTCTTAGGTCTTGAGTCCATATGGGGTGAAACATACACAACTGTGCAGCCTCATCTGGACTGTAACCTATTGGCCGATATGACATTCTTCATTGGACTTCTTACTGACAACTACTGGAATGGATGCAGCATCATGCAGACATTTTTGAAAGCACAGATCACCTTTACAGACAAAATTTTTTGAAGTCTTCATCTCATGTGAGTGAATATTATTTTAAACATTCTTAAAAGTACTGTCTATTTCTTGTAAATACATTTTGTATTATGTTTAAAACCTTTTAAATGAAAGGAACCTTCTTAAAATGAAGATTGTCAGTGGGATCTGTTATGTAGGATGTACAGTATAGAATACAAACATCTGCTTTTGCTCATGTCAGATGTGTTTGAAAACATTTTAGGGATGTAGGCTGTATGATACTGTATTTAAAGGAGCCATGTTTATTTGCTTTGCTGACCAAACAAGATATAAATGTAGTGTACATTTATGTTTATTTTTTTATAAACATAGTGTTAATTTCTGTAGAGATAAAACCGTTTTACAGTGGAAGTTACTTAATGCTCTTTTTATACATAAATTAGTGATTTTTACCACTGCACTGCAGTATTTTATCTCCAATATAAAAAAAAAAAAAAAAATTGTAGTTGATTGTTTGTAATTTTATGTCACAGGTAAAACACATTCTTACATATGTTACAGTTTATATTCTCTTTCCAAGTATGATATAAGTACTTTAATAATGTCTGTATCACAGAATAGTAACTTGTTATTCTGTTTTTTATTTGGTAGAAGTTCGTTGCACAACTTTTGTTATGTAATAATACAACCTGTTATGTAAAACAAACTACTTTAATAAAAATGTTGTTACTACAGGCGTGGTTACTACAGTTTTACTCTAGTACTATTACTACAATATTACTATAGTAGAACCATAGTGTCAAAACCATGAATTTTAAAAAACCATAATTACCACAGTCATGGTTTACTACAGTTTTACTGTAGTATTACTACAAAATGACTATAATAAAACCACAGCATCAGAACCATGTTTTTTTAAAACCATGTTTTGCAGCAAAAAACCATGGGTACTACAGTATGTGGCCTGTTTGGATTACTCTTACCTTTGTGAGAAAAATCTTAAATTGTAAATTGTTTTTAAATTGTTTCCACTGAAAAAAAAAAAATCAACTGTTCGCACTGGCGCTTCCATGTCAAAGCACGCTTCAGCTTCCACTCCCTGCACAAATGTTTGGATATGTGCCTAATAACGCACATTTATCTAGGTTTAATGTTTAGGCTAGTATTGTTATATACTTGAACTGATTTTACATCTATAGATTTTATTTTAGGCAAGTCGTGATGATTTGAGAAGGCAAACTGACCAAACAGAACAGTCTTCCGTTGGCCACTGTTTATTACTTTTTAAAATAAAAACATTTAACAAACAAAAAATGCTAAAAAAAACTAAACTAAATATTACCACTTTGCCATTACATACAAAACTGAATATCTGAAATAGTAGTATAAGCTGTTTTGGGAGAAGGGGGGAAAGCTCAGGTCGGACTCTGGCTTTAATGCATGTGTACGAAACCGAACTGATCAACTAGTTGTTAATGAGGTTTTTAACGTGCATAGATGTGTCTCTCTTCTGTAGTATGTGTGGTGAATCCATGGGTGAATCACAGGGAAAGCAGTACCAGAGCAACAGGAGCATTGACTCGCTCATGTTGCCAGATCTTGGTAGAAACCATAAAAAACGAAGTAAATCCAAATGCTTTTGCTAAAAATAAGCCCAAAATATAGTGACTCTTGTCTGCTTAATTTGACTTTAATTTAGCTCCATAAACCTGATTGCTTTTCCATCCAAGCTTAAACAACAAGCCCAAAAAGCGCTTGTAATGAGTGATCATGGCAACAGACAGCATGCACTCTGTGAAGCAGCATGAACAAACATAAGCAAAACACAATCCCTTCTTTGCTCAATAATTGCGTTTGTCTCAATTGACTGTGATTAGATGAAATAACCGCGATCAGACGGTTATTTAATAATCACGACAGGCCTAGTTGTGATTGGTGTGTCTAACCCTATCCCTGCCCCTGCGTTAATTGTGTTAAATATTTTTAATATGTTAAACTGAAAAAATTAATCGTTATATATATATAGAGAGAGAGAGAGAGAGAGAGAATGGTTTGATGTCAGTTATTTCTGTCTTATTTCTATCTTCTCCATTAATTGTAAGTAATAACAGCAAGTGCTCCACACAGAGATCTGATCCCATCCTCATTCAGTCTGGAATGACATGAAGAAACAGAAAAGGTAGTTTTGCAGGTAGGTTTCTTGAAGCACCTTGGAGACATTATCACAGTTCATCTGGATTGTCTCAGTTTTTTTTTTTTGTTTCTTCATGTCATTCCAGATGATGATAGGATCAGATCTATGTGTGGAGCACTGGCTGTTGTCAGGTTCCTTGTGCAAAACAAAAATCTAAATGAATTATTACAATTAATGGCAAAATGAATGTTTGGAAATATAAACTGATATTTTCTACTGACACTACAGCAGAAGATAGAAATAACACATATTTTTAGCTGGTGAAAATACTAGTAGCCTAAGATTTCCACACAGTATATAAATGTGTGTGTGTGTGTGTACGTATGTAAATATGAGTATATGTGTACAGTATATACTGTATATAGCACATAGTCACTGAGGAGCTGAAATAGAGAAGTCTAAAATCTTCTTGGTAGACATACTTGAGTTTGTCCAGTGAGCAGGTTGAATCCAACAGTTTTTCAGTGAGTAGTTTGACTCCTGAATCTCCTGGGTGATTGTAGCTCAGATCCAGCTCTCTCATGTCTAAGGGGTTTGAACTCAGAGCTGAAAACACATAACGACAGCCCTTCTCTGTCACCATACAGCCAGACAATCTGAAAACACACCAATAGTCCATGTGACAATCAGACAAATCTTTCACACATTTTAGCCATGAATTATTCATATAGTGTTGTGTTATAAACAAATGTATATGGAAAAAAATCTAAAATGTCATGTACACATTATAAAAATAAATTTATAATTGGAATTTTAATAATTGGAAATGCTGTCCAGTAGAGTTGTGTCACCAGTGTTACTGGATAAACATCAGTAACACTGGTGACACAAGTAAAACACAGTTTAAACTAACTATCTGTTTGTATGTATTTCTCTCGTGACGATACACTGATGTCCTAAGACATGAAACAATCAGTTTGTGCAAGAAACTGAACAGTATTTATATCATTTTTTTACCTCTGATTCACCACTATGTCCTACTGTCCTGAGCGCACACAGCATCTGGCGCATAATGTGCTCTGGCATAGTATACGCAAGCGCCAGAAGTGATCTGCACTTATACGTCACTCATTGTTTACACTGCAAAGAGATTGTGGATATGACGGCTATTCAAAATGGTATTTACTTGTGCTTATCCTGATTGTTCAAACCGATTTAAAGCTAAAAGATTATGTTTTCAACTCATGTGGGATTGTTGACTTTTCACTGATTTCCAACTTCTGAGCCTGATCGCTTGAAGTTATGGTTGCTTGCTCTTTGGCTGGACATCAACATGTCACACGCCAGATGCTGTGCATGCACTCAGGAAAAAAGGACGTAGCGGTGAATCAGAGGTAAAAAATGATATAAACACTGTTCAGTTTCTTGCACAAACTGATCGTTTTGTGTCTTAGGACATCAGTGTATCGTCACAAGTCGCAGGGTTTAATTTGGTTTTGTTTGTGTATGTTTTTTTTTTTACTCTCAAAGATTTGGTAG
>NW_026129226.1:0-84382 GCF_022985175.1 Labeo rohita
CAACATTTATCTAAAACAGAAATCTTTTGTAACATTATAAATGTCTTTATCATTACTTTTGATCAATTTAAAGCATCCTTGCTCAATAAAAGTATTAATTTCTACAATTTTTGAATAGTGTTAGTGTATAATAGCATGGTGTATAATGTTACAAAAGCTTTTTATTTCAAATGCTATATAAATGCTGATTTGTGGATCTTTCTATATCAAAGAAACCCTGAAAAATGTACTTAACTGTTTTAAATATTGATGATAATAATACAAAAAATGATTGTTGAGCAGCAATTCAGTATATTAGAATGATTTCTGAAGGATCATGTGACACTGAAGACTGGAGTAATGATGCTGAAAATTCAGCTGCGCATCACAGAAATAAATTACAGTTTAACACATACTCACATAGAAAGCAGTTAATTTAAATAGCAAACAATATTTAAAAATTTCAAAAAACATTTTTTGCTGTACTTTGGATCAAATAAATGCAGGCTTGGTGAGCAGAAGAGACTTCTTTAAAAAACACAAAAAAAAACAAAAAAAAAAACAAACAAAAAAAAAAAAACAAATTAAAAACTTACTGTCCAAAAACTTTTGACTGGTGGTCTATGTATGTGTGTGTTTTTTTGTTTTTATTAATACATTTTTAATACATTAATAGTAATTGTAATATAGTAATTTATATGTGTGTGTGTGTATATTCATGTATATATAATTAGTTAATTTAGTTTATTGTTCCTTTTAATTATGTTAAAATTAGTTATATTATTACTAATTATATGTACATTATATTTTAATATGTAAGTATATATTTATATAATTTGTTATATGTAATATATATGTTTATTCTGTATGGTAATGCTGTGTTGTGTTTCAGGAGCAGTGTTGTCTGTCTGTGGTGTTTCAGTCTGTGAAACAGCAGCTTCATCCTCTCATCGACGCGTCTCTGGGTCTGTCTGTGGCTCGTCTGTCTC
Organism: Labeo rohita; assembly: GCF_022985175.1. Taxonomy (NCBI): domain Eukaryota; kingdom Metazoa; phylum Chordata; class Actinopteri; order Cypriniformes; family Cyprinidae; genus Labeo; species Labeo rohita. The sequence continues at coordinate 969 of NW_026129226.1, forward strand.
TGGTCGTGGTTCAGAAGGTTCAGACGGTCGTCGGGTCAAACGCCACTGATTTACCTGTCAGCTACAGGTGAGTCTGATGCTCAGGTGAGTCCATCTCAAACCATGTTCACTGTCTTCAATATATGAATCCATAAGCAGGAAAATTGTGAACAATTTGATGATTGTTGTCTGATGAACAAGTTTTATTGTAATACAAAAAAAAAAAAAAATGCAATCAATACAGACACTTTCTCCCACAAACTTTTTGATGGTGTTCATGTGTGTTTAATTCATCATTTATAATTTCTGACGGGTCTCGAAAGCATTATATTTACACTGCGGCATTTATATCATTTTTTTTTCATCATTTTATCATAGAAGAATTGTCCGTGTGCTGCAGTTTTGGTCAGGTTTGTGTTTGTGTCAGAGCTGATCTGTGATCAGAGAAACACCTGCTGCAGCAAAAACTGCCTGGTTATAAATGTTATTGTTTTAGGTTGTGCCATTGAGACAGACTTTATTACTATTATAATATATTGTAACATGTATTTTAATATTTATTATAATTTATTGTTGTTGTTGTTAAAGGGTCATGAACTGCTTTTTTTTTTATTTTCTACTGTAAACATTTTAAACAATTTATTCAGTGCTGTTGCTGCTAATAAAGGTCTTTGATTGTTAATCTTGTGTTTATGTTTTTTACAGACTAAATAGTTACTTAATAAATAGAAAAAAACTTAACACATTTTAACAAGGATAATGACACAGTTGACTGAAACTTTGGAACAAAAGCTGTATTCTTGCTTTCAATGTTTATTTCAGACATTCAGTTGAATCCACAAGAGCTAAAAGTGTAATTTACATCCACTTACCCACCAACATTAAGTAAAACATTTGTACAGTCAGTGGAGGAATAATACATTTTATTTGTGTTACACAAGTTTGTAATTGGTGTCAGAGATGTAGAATAGTAATGATAAATCAATTATAAATCACAGATACATTAGTTTTTGACTGATAATCCAAAAACCTCATGCAGGAATATTAATGGGTTAAAAATGCCAAAGTTAGCCTGTAATCAGTGGTTCTTTGTGTATAACTAGTGTAGATTTGTAGCTAACAAATTAGTAGAAAAGCATTAGCATTCAGCTAATGAAAAGCATCAGTTTTTGCACTATATACCACTACATGTGATCATTTACATATTACAGTAAATGCATGTTATTAGTACATATTTCTGAAGGAATCAATCATTTTGATCTGCTAAACCTGTTCATTCAGATTTTTACATGCAGAAACACGGGTGATGTGCTGTGCTTGATTTAATGTTTTACAAAAAAAACAATTATGGGAACATTTGAATAAATGTCCTTTCATGCACATTTCTATATTTAAAGAAAAAATGGTTTCTCCAAAATCTCCTGTCTCTTGCTAATCGTCTCTTTTCCTATGCATAAGGAGTCGTACATTTTCTCCCAGGCCTCCAGCTCAGATTTCCACAGAACTGCCCTGGAGCGGATGAGTTTAGAGACCTCAGTCTCGCTCCCTTGTGCAAGATTTTTGACTTGCTTCATAAATAGAATAGCCATCCAGGCCAATAAAGAGAAAATTAATGATGCCAGTTATACGTCCAGTAACCCTTAAGGTCGTCATCATTTTCGATTTTGCCACCTGCTCTGTCCTAGACAGGTATGTAGCCACCTGTGGTATGTTACGGGCCATATTTAACTCCCTCATTGCTACCCTAAGTGCTTTTGTACTTTTGTACAGTGGAATAGTTTCAGCTATACCCAGCACATTCACACCCCCTCTAATCACTTCTCCAGTTAAGCGCACAATTTTTGCTGCATCAACTCCACTAGGCTGCACTAAAGGTCTTTCACTGTTGACCAGTTCATTCAAACAGTCTTCAATCTTTATCATGTCATCCTTGAAACTCTTTAAATAGCTTTGTGCTTTGTGCTCATGGTGACTGTTGACTGCCATTTCAGTGCTGTCTGTTACAAGAGCATTGACTCCACTGATGCCCCCCAGACCGGCCCCTGCCACAGTAAGACCCAGTGATGTTCCTGCAGTGACAGGGATAAGAACGACTCCAAGAACAGACAAGACACCCCCTATTATCCCCACTGAACTACCAACCACAGTGGATATACTGGCCCCCTTCTTCATCCTGTCCAGGTGAACTGCCGTGTCCTCCAGATCTGACAGTAACTGCCACATTCTAGAGCGACGTTCACCGAACACGTCAGTGAATTTCTGAGCATCTTCCTGAAAAAGGTACGCTAGCCGAGTGTGCTCGTCCATCCTGGACAAAGAGAAAGAATATGGAGTTGATCATATAGTTCATAATCCACTTGATTTAAAAATGGCTAAGATTAAGGTCTCACCTGATTTCACGCAACTGCTTCAAATGATCAAGCATTTGATTCATGTCGTTCTCACTTGCTCTCAAAATGAGCTTCACTGAAGGTTGACCTGTTTCACGTCTGTAAAGAATTTCAGTGTAATTAACAAAGACTTGTCACTGTTTTTTTTTTTTAAATCTCAGTCTTGAATGAGGTGAGAAACACATACTGTATACTTACTTATAGATTTTTCCAGACAAATCTAAACTGTTGAGAAAACATGAATAGAAAAAAATGTTAAGAATTATGGTATTTAGTAAAAATCTAAAGTGATTTAATGCTGTTTTGGTTAAGAAACTTAATTTGTATAGCTTAAGACCCTTTGCGCCATCTGATGCACTGACATCAAATCTGGAGCAAATCTTGTCTTAAAGGAGAAGTACAATTTCAAAACGTAGATTCACATATAATGTAGTCACCCCCTTGTCATCCATCCAGATGTTCATGTCTTTCTTTCTTCAGTCGTAAAGACTGAAGAACATTTCAGCATTTTTTTTCCTTATAATGGACTGATATGGTGCCCCGTGTCAGACCCTTTGGGCTGTTGTTGTCTGTGTTTTCCTCATGTTGCCCATATTTGGTCCTTCCGTTTCCGTTTCTTGTTATTACGTCATTGTCTCAATATTTTCCCCTGATTGGTTAGTTCTGTGTATTTAAGGTTTGGTTGTGAGTGTCTTCTTTGTCGGTGATTACATTGTCATTCTGTTTTGTTTGGGTTTCGTTGTGGTTGTTTGTTTTGGATTCCCCCACTGTTCCCGTCTGTTCCTGCCTTCTGTGGATTACTTTAATAAACATTATTGCATTGGACTTTCTCGCTCCTCCTCGTCATTCCCACACACAACGTATTCATGACACCCCGATTTTGAACTCCCAAAATGCAGTTTAAATGCATCTTCAAATGATCCCAAATGCGTTTGTAAACAATCGCAGCCAAGAAAAAGGGTCTTATCTAGCGAAACCGTTATTCAGGTTATTTTCATTAAAAATAATACAGTTCATATACTTTTTAATCTCAAACGCTCGTCTTGTTTTTCTCTCCCTGAACTCTGTGTATTCTGACTCAAGACAGTTAGTGTATGTCGAAAAACTCCAATCGTATTTTCTCCCTCAACTTCAAAAATCATTTCAGAATCATCCTCCATCACTGCAGAAGAACAGACACAGTGTTTACAAAGAAGATCAAACACCCTTAACAAAAAAGGTAAAACAGTGATATAGGACGATTTTGAAGTTGAGGGAGAACATGAGATGGGAGTTTTTTCCACATACACATAAACTGTCATGAACCAGAAAAAAAAAGATGCATTTAAGCTACATTTTGGAAGTGCAAAATCGTACCATATCAGTCCATCATATGGAGAAAAATGCTGAAATGTTTTCCTCAAAAAATATAATTTCTTTACGACTGAAGAAAGAAAGACATGAACATCTTGGATGACAAGGGGGTGAATACATTATATGTGAATCGTTGTTTTGGAAGTGGACTTCTCCTGTAAGCACCATATTGCTAAACTGAACAACTCCATTTAAATGTGCATGTTTACTCATACAAATATTCATATAGCACAGTGATATTCCAGTGCCTTTGGCACATGTTTAACTCTTTCCCCGCCAGCATTAAAAAAAGGCCAGTCATCGCCAGCATTTCACTAATATTTCATGGCCCTCAGAATACTTTGTTGTATGAATAACTGAACATGCAATACATAAAAATAAAGAAGCGAGCCTCTGAATTAAACAAACAATAAAAGTCTGTAAGCATTCTCTTTTTATCAACACTTAAATGTAGGTACAGTATCTCACAAAAGTGAGTACACCACTCACATTTCATCGATGTTTTTAGTATATCTTCTTAAGGAACAATACTTTAGAAATGAAACTTGGATATATTTTAGAGTAGTCAATGTGCAGCTTGTTCAGCAGTGTATATTTACTGTCCCCTGAAAATAAGTCAACATACAGCCATTATTGTCAACAAAAGTGAGTACACCCTAAGTGATAACAGCACGTCATGTCATTTAACCATGCAAAGCCACATGTCCTATTCATCACGTTTATGTTTTTGTCTGCTTGACAGGACCATACAAAGTTGTGTATCTTGTATTAGAGCTGTTAAAATTTGGTGCTTTGAGTACAATTGTCTCATATTGACCACTGGATGTTCAACAAGATTTGAGAATTACAATTCAGTAACAGGTTCAGTAACAACCTGAAACTGAGTTACAGTATTGTGGCCGGGGTCATACAGAGGTTTTCCAAGATGGGATCCATTCAGAATAGGCCTTGCAAGGGCTGATCAATGAAGTTAAGTGCTCGTTCTGAAAAAAAAACAGATGCATGAGTGCTGCCAGCATTGCTTTAGAGGTTGCAGAAGTAGAAGGTCCGATTGTCAGTGCTCAGACCATACGCCGCACACTGCAACAAGTCGGTTTGCATTGGCGTCATCCATGAAGGAAGCCTCTTCTGAAGTTTGCTGAAGACAACCTGTCCAAGAGCATGAATTACTGGAAGTATTCCTATGGTCTGATGAGACTAAGATAAACTTGTTTGGCTCAGATGGTGTCCAGCATGTGTGGTGATGCCCTGGTGAGGAGTACCAAGAAAATTGGGGGGGCTGCATTAGTGCTGCTGGTACTGGGGAGCTGTGGTTCATTGAGGGAAACATGGATTCCATTATGTACTGTGCATTTCTGAAGCAGAACATGATGCCTTCCCTTCAGAAACTGGGTCGAATGGCAGTTTTCCAACATGATAATGACCCCAAACACACCACCAAGATGACAACTGCCTTGCTGCGAAAGGTGCAGGTAAAGGTGATCTGACCTGAACCCTACTGAGCACCTGTGGGGCATCCTCAAGCGGCACCTTGTGTCTAACATCCAGCAGCTCCATGATGTCATTATGGAGGATTTGAAGAGGATCCCAGAAACAACCTGTGCAGCTCTGGTAAATTCCATGCCTAGAATGATTAAGGCAGTGCTAGATAACAATGGTGCTAACACAAGATATTGACACATTGGACACAGTTTTGATTTAGGGTATCACTTTTGTTGACAATAATGGAGTCACGAATCTGGTCGGTGTCCCGCTGTCCGCTCACCACCAGATGTCACTCTCACCCCATTATCTCACTCTGACTGTTGTACTACACCCCAGACTACATTCCCCATCAGCCATTGCACTTCATCCGCGACCAATCAGTGGCGCTATAAAAGCCCCGGTCTTTCCCCTTGCAAACCACGGAGTATTGTGAGTTGTTATTGTTGTATTTCCATTGTTAGCGTTTCCTTGTTCCTTGTTCCTTGTTCCTAGTTCTTTGTCCTCTCGCCTGGCTCCCCGGTTTTTCGACTGTTCGCCGCCTGTTTGCTCCTGTCTCGACCCTGCCTGTACGACCATGTCTTTGTCTCGTCCTATTAATAAAAGCTCGCGTATGAACCCAGTCAAGCCTCTAAGCCCAGCGAACAGGTAAATCACAGGCAGTCGTAGAGAATAATCCAATAACGATAGATAGTCCAAAAAGGCAGGCGGCGAACAGTCGAAAAACGGGGGAGCCAGGCGAGAGAACAAAGAACTAGGAACTAGGAACAAGGAAACGCTAACAATGGAAATACAACAATAACAACTCACAATACTCCGTGGTTTGCAAGGGGAAAGACCGGGGCTTTTATAGTGCCACTGATTGGTCACGGATGAAGTGCAATGGCTGATGGGGAATGTAGTCTGGGGTGTAGTACAACAGTCAGAGTGAGATAATGGGGTGAGAGTGACATCTGGTGGTGAGCGGACAGCGGGACACCGACCAGATTCGTGACAAATGGCTGTATGTTGAGTCATTTTTAGGGGACAATAAATATACACTGCTATACAAGCTGCACATTGACTACTCTAAAATATATCCAAGTTTCATTTCTATAGTATTGTCCCTTGAGAAGATGTACTCACTTTTGTGGGGTGTACTCACTTTTGTGAGATACTGTATGTTTAATAATAATAGAAAAAAATGAGCAAAAAAAAATAAATGAAAAAACTTAAACTAAAACTTATTTTGCATGAAAAACAACAACAAAACATGCAGGAAAAAAAGAAAGTGATATGAGTTCAAAATGACGTGAAGGTGATTAAATGATGGCAGAACTGTAACTTCTGAGCAAAAAATTTCTTTTAACAGGAATTTCAGAACTCACCTTCGTCTCATTCTGCTACAAAGTTGTTTTGTTTTGAGTACATAGTTGTTTAGCTGAAAGATCAGGACATTCACGTTATTGAGTAGAGGCTGGAAGAAGGTTTTCGCATTTCTTTTAAAGAGGATGAGGACAGGAGCATCTGTGTTGGCATTTGTGATGACTAACTGCACAATTTCAGGGCTCTTTCCCCACAGCAGGAAGATCTGTCCTCTGAAGACGTGTTGTGAGGTCACTGTTAGCTTCTCCACCGCATCCAGGAAGGGCTCAAGTTTCTCCAGCCCCTTTAATGTGTCTGTTATAACAGCGCCGAGATTCCCCTCCTGCTGATTTTCATTGATGTCTCTCATCTTGTCAAGCTCTGCCTTTCTCTCAGAGGTCCATTTCTGGTTTTGGTCACAGAAGTCCTTTGCGGTCTCAATGTATTTGAGTGTGTCCTTGACATACGCTGTGAGACGTTCCTCTAACTGTGTCCTGTGCCACAGAACAAAAATACAATGTCCATTAATTTATTGTAATAAATGTATTCAAGTAACACTTTATTTTAAGGTTACATGTTACACGTACACTGTAAAAAATAAAAAACACAATTAAGTCAGCTTAAAATAATTTGTTACCCTGCTGCCTTAAATTTGTAAGTTTATTCAACTAAAATAAGTTTAGTCAACTTGAAATGTTAAGTTGTACTAAGTAACAACTTATATATTTGTGCTTGCTAAACTTAACAGATGGGTAAGTAACCCAGCCGCCTTAAATTTTAAGTTGATTCAACTCAAATATCTAAGTGGTCACTTAGTATAATTTAACATTTCAAGTTTAATAAACATTTTTTGAGTTGACTGAACTTGCAATTTTAAGGCAGCCAGGTTACAAATTATTTTAAGTTGACTCAACAAATTGTTTTTTTACAGTGTACTTACTATTATAATAACAATTAATTATTCACAAGTACATGCAAGTGACCCTAAGCCAAACTTTAATCCTAACACTAACCATATAGTAAGTACATGTAATTAATATTACTCTGTAAAATAAAATTTAAGTTCAGTCAACTCAAAGTTTAGTCAACTTGAAATGTTAACTTGTACTAAGTGACAACTTAGATATTTAAGTTGAATTAACGCTCTGGTTGTGTTCGGATTCCTGTCACAGTCGTGGTGTTCCCGGTCAAAAATGACCGGACTCCAAATAATTGCTTATAAATCTGTCATTATGGTTTATTATCACCAAATATTGGATTCATTCTTTTTGTCAACTTGTTTTCTTTGACTGGGTTTGGTTTTCTATTCGCATCTGATTAATCATAGGCAACATGCTATTAACATATCAATCATGCTAGAATCATGCTACTAACATGTTTTTTTTTGTTTTTTTTTGCAAGTAACATGCAAGCACCTGCTAATCATGTTAGCAACATGCTATTAACATGCTAATCATGCCAGAAACATGCTAGCAACATGTTATTAACTTGCTAATCATGTTAGCAACATGTTATTAACATTAGAATCATGCTAGAATTATGCTAGCAACATGTTAATAACATGCTAATCATGCTAGTAACTTGCTAACAGCTTGCTAATTATGTTAGAATCATACTAGTAACTTGCTAATTACTTGTTAATTATGCTAGCAACATGCTATTAACATGCTATTCATGCTAGTAACTTGCTAATTATGCTAGAATCATACTAGTAACTTGCTAATAACTTGTTAATCATGCTAGCAACATGCTATTAACATGCTAATCATGCCAGAAACATGCTAGCAACATGTTATTAACTTGCTAATCATGTTAGCAACATGTTATTAACATTAGAATCATGCTAGAATTATGCTAGCAACATGTTAATAACATGCTAATCATGCTAGTAACTTGCTAATTATGTTAGAATCATACTAGTAACTTGCTAATAACTTGTTAATCATGCTAGCAACATGCTATTAACATGCTAATCATGCCAGAAACATGCTAGCAACATGTTATTAACTTGCTAATCATGTTAGCAACATGTTATTAACATTAGAAAAATGTTAGAATCATGCTAGCAACATGTTAATAACATGCTAATCATGCTAGTAATTTGCTAACAACTTGCTAATTATGTTAGAATCATACTAGTAACTTGCTAATAACTTGTTAATCATGCTAGCAACATGCTATTGACATGCTATTCATGCTAGTAACTTGCTAATTATGTTAGAATCATACTAGTAACTTGCTAATCATGCTAACAACATGCTAGCAACATGTTAATAACTTGCTAATCATGTAAGCAACATGTTATTAACATTCTAATCATGCTAGAATCATGCTAGCAACATGCTACATGTTAATCATGCTAGGAACTTGCTAACAACTTGATAATTATGCCAGAATCATACTAGTAACTTGCTAATAACTTGCTAATCATGCTAGGAACATGCTATTAACATGCTAATCATGCTATTAACTTGGTAACAACTTGTTAATTATGTTAGAACCATACTAGTAACTTGTTAACCCACTAGCAACATGTTAATAACTTGCTTGTCAAGTTAACAACACGTTATTAACATTCTAATCATGCTAGAACCATGCTAGCAACATGTTAATAACTTGCTGATCATGCTAGCGACATGCTATTAATATGCTAGTCATGCTAGTAACTTGCTAACAACTTGTTAATTATGTTAGAACCATACTAGTAACTTGCTAATAATTTGCTAATCATGCTATCAACATGCTATTAACATTCTAATCATGCTAGAATCATGCTAGCAACATGCTAACAACTTGCTAATTATGCTAGAATCATACTAATAACTTGCTAATAATGTTAGAAACATGCTAGCAACATGCTAATGACTTGCTAATCACGTTAAAAACATGCTATTAACATGCTAATCATGCTAGAACCATGCTATTTTTTTTCTTAAAACTTTTCAAACTTTCTGGTGTGGCTTTCTCAAGCCAACCTAAAGTTTGTCTTCACTTTTTTATCTATTTGTTCCATGATATTGTCTGTTTGACAGTGTCAGTGTGCAGGACATATATAACTGAAATATAAGAGTTTTGGTTTGTTGTTCCATGAAATTTTATAATGTAAATAATCTTAATGTGTTCTTTCTTGTATCTCATAAGTGTTACTTTGTGCTCCTTTTCAGAAATTAAAAGCATTTCAAAATAAAGATCCTGTTTGTGATCTTCCCCATTCATTTTCAGTGGCTGGCCATTTTTGACAAGTGTGACTTTGTGCAATTTTGTACAAAATAAAAGCATTTAAAAGCAAACATCCTGATTAAACATTAAAGCACACTAGTGTGAGAAACAGTGCAGTCTCAGATAAATGAGGCCTACAATTTATCAGATGCAAATAGAAACACAAAACCAGTGCTAAATACAAGAAAACAAGTTGACAAAAAGATTGAATCCAATATTTGGTGATAATATAGCATAATAACAGATTTATAAGCAGTTTTTTGGAGTCCGGTCATTTTTGACTGGGATTTAAAAGTAAACTTCCTGATTAAACATTAAAGCACATTAGTATTAGAAACATTTTTTTAATCTCATATTGTGAAAATTATTCATTTAAAAATATTTTTCACTCAAAAAACGAGGTACCTACTCTCAGATAATTGAGGCCTACGATTAATCAGATGCAATTAGAAAGACAAACCCAGTCCTAAATGAAAGAAAACAAGTAGACAAAAAGAATGAATCCAATATTTGGTGATAATATATAATAATGACAGATTTATGAGTAGTTGTTTGGAGTCCGGTCATTTTTGACCAGGAACAGCATGAGTGTGACTAGGTGAAATAAAACCCACAAAAAATGACAAAAATTAAAAAAAAAATTCTAAGACGTACATATACCCAGTGTGAACAAAGTCAGTAAGTTTGAGTCCAATGTGATAACGTGAAAATTTTCTTCGTTCTCAATCTTCTTTTTTCTTTTTTGGTAGAATGACTTGTGCGCTTGGGGTCGTTGTCTTGCTGCATGACCCAATTTCTCTTTAAATTTTAGTTCCTGGACAGATGTGCTGACATTTTCCTTTAGAATTTGCTGGTGTAATTCAGAATTTATTGTTCCATCAATGATGGCCCAGATGCAGCAAAACAGGCCCAAACCGTGATACTACCCCCACCATTTTTCACAGATGGGATAAGGTTCTTCTTATGCTGGAATGCAGTGTTTTTATTTTTACAAACATACCACTTTTTAATTAAACCAAAAATTATATTTTGGTCTCATCCGTCTACAAAAGATTTCTCCAGTAGCCTCTGACTTTTACACATGATCTTTATCAAACTGCAGACTGTTTTTTGGAGAGTTGTGGCTTTCTTCTTGCAACCCTGCCATGCACACCATGGTTGTTCATTGTTCTCCTGATGATGGTCTCATGAATTTCAACATTAACCAACATAACAAAGGCCTTTAGTTCCTTAGAAGTTATCCTGGGATTCTTCGCAACCTCAGAAACTATTATACATCTTGCTTTGGAGGGATCTTTGTTCGTCGACCACTTCTAGGGAGGGTAACTGTGGTCTAGAATTTCCTCCATTCGTACACAATCTGTCTGATTGTGGATTTAAGTCTTTAGAGATGGTTTTGTGACCTTTTCCAGCCTGATGAGCAACAACAACTTTTTCTGAGGTCCTCAGAGATCTCCTTTGTTTGTGCCATGATTCACTTTCACAAACATGATCAGACTTTAATAGATCCCTGTTCTTTGAATAAAACAGGGCATAAACTGACACCTAATTGTCATCCTATAGACTGAAAACACTTCTGAACAGACAGACTCGAATTTCACCTTCAGATTAGCTGCTGATTCTAGAGATACACATACTTTTGCAACTCACAAATATTTAACGCTGAATAATTTTTCATAATAAATAAATGAAGTATATATTTTCATCTCATTTGTTTAATTGGGACTATAACTGAATACTGGCATGTAAAAGTGTTTAGGCCAGGACTCTTATCAAACGTAAAGTTTGGGGCAGATCAGACACTTCATTCCTGAGTTGCAGCAACTTCCTGTTTCATAGCGAAATATAGAAATTTGTCAGGTTGCCAGGCATACGCCCTTTGACAAAAACTCCAGATCTTTGCAATTTAGCACTGCAAAGGCCTTATGATCCAACTCACCAAATTTGAAGATGATCCGATTAAAACTGTAGAGAGAGTTTGTTAAAGTACAAGGCCTGAAAATGGCAAAAACTGCACAAAAATCATAGAGGAAATTAAAAAAATCTCAATATTATTAAAAATATCTCTAAAATTATTAAACCGTGAGACTGATGTCTGATGAGCAACCAGAACCAGATATTGATTTTAAACAAATTGCAAATACCATGACACCACTCACTTTTAAAATTATTAAAAATATTTGACAGGCTGCCACAGACGAGTTCATTTTATATTTGTGTGAATTAGCTCTTAAAGTCCTCCAGGGTAATATCCCTTTCACACATCAGCAAAACCAGAAGCTGAACAGAAGAAAAACTGAAATCATATTCATTGGTGATAAGAAAGTTGGAGTCAAAAGAGACAGTTGATTAAACAACAAGGAGGGTTTCTTCTTCGTCTTTTAAGTGTTGCAGTCTCTTTTATTACCTGTTTGATCACGTCTATTAAATAATGATGGAACACACCGAAAAGATGTAACTGATTCCGTACCTTGAGTTTATACACCAGGTTGTGGAGAATGATGTGGATATGACCATCAGCAGTATTTTGCACAGGACTGATCTGGAATCACATTAAAAGGCAAAGATGTACGCATTTGTATTGCAGAGATATTTAACATTTGCTAGGGGACACAGAGACCAACACATTAACATTATCACTTCCAACACCCGACCATACTGATATAGAAGAACCAACCGTGACCACAGGTGTGAGCGCTCGAGATGTTTTAGATGCTGTTGCAGATGAATGTTCCGCAGAGGAATGTAAAAAAATGTTTGTCACATTTTAGATAAAATATCTAAAGCCATAGACGTTGCTTCTTGGACAGAGTCGGGTGAGTTAAGAAATTCTGGATTTTTCTTTGATCTTCTTTGCATGTTCACTTTGCAAACACTGTGTCTGTACTTCTGCAGCGATGTAAGATGATTATGAAATAATTTTTTAAGTTGAGGGAGAAATTACGTTTGCAGTTTTTCAGACATGCCCTAACTGTCTTGAGCCAGAGTTCAGTCAGAGCAAGACAAGACATGCATTTGAGATTAAAAAGTATTTGATTTGTATGTTTTTTTAATGAAAATAACCAATCTTTTTACTAGATAAGACCCTTCTTCCTCGGCATAAACATGCCATATTCAGTGGTCCCGAATCATTATGTTAGACATGCGCTTAACTCTTTTAAATCCAATGCCCCCAATAACCAAATCTCCTAAAAAAGTAAGAAACAGAGTGTAGAGCTAACAAGACAATCTAATTGTCCAGAACATGGTCTGTTCAAATCACCCACTCTTGACCGGAGCAGCTGGTTAAGACTTATTACCGCTCCTATAAAACATGCTCAGTTACATTTGGACAGTGTCTGGTCTACTGTCTTCTATGCAGACCTTACCTGACTCCTTACCTGTGTGCTTACCTAGCTGCTGCTCCACTGAATTCCAGTCCTCTGCTCCTTCGAACCACAGTTCCTCAGATTGCCTGAAATACAAGGCCATTGTCATGATCCAGATAAGAACTCTGAACTCATTCCATTGCTACATTACTCACCATTGCAGTGCTGTCTTGTTTACCTCAGATCCTCTCAATAAACTCAGTGATTCGTTTCACTTACCTCAGTCTCATCGTGGTGATTGCTGACAGAAAGTCAGACGTACTTACTTTGTCAACCAGAGATGGAATCTTAGTGTCCCGCTCCCGTAGATGCTCTGGAAGAGCTGGTCAGCACCATCCGGGCCTCTCTTACACTGGTCACACCACCATCATCTGTCTCATGGCCATTCCAGCACCATACTCTGGTGAACTGGTAGAGTGTAGCATTTTTTTACTCCAAGTTTCATTGTTTATTGAAATGCTGCCCCAGAAATTTGTGTCAGAAAAGTCCACTTTCTTAATATACCTGCTCATGGGTAGAGCTTTGTTGTGGGACCGATTTGGAATTCACACTCTTCAGTTTCGCACTCTATCAGCCACCAGTGGTTGGAATGAAACCGCCCTCCTAACCACCTACCGTCAAGGGCTGGATCCGCTCATCTGTGCACAAATGGTGATTTATGATGACACCGTTGGACTTGAGAGTTTCGTGCAAAGAGCCGTCAGGATTTCCCAACGCCTCACAGCCTGCCAACCTGAGGAGACCGCTTACTCATCGCCTTCACCCGCTGCCACTCTCCAGTACCAGAACCGATGCTAATAGACACCACTCGCCTTTCATGTACCGAACGAGCTTGACATCTCGCCGCAGGTCTCTGTCTCTATTGTGGATCCACGGGACACCTCATCAAGACCTGTTCAACACGACCCCATGCCCAGCGGCGAGTACACTCCGGTTAGTCCCAGATGTTACCACATTATCACAACAATACAACTTCTCACTCCACGTCATTCCATTTCAGTGCCTGCCCTTGTCGACTCTGGCTCCTTGGGCAACTTCGTCTCCCAGTATCTCCTAAGAAGTCTGCACCTACCTTGCTGAAGACACACCCAGGAGCTCCGAGTCAAGACCATCCAGGGAAAACAGCTGGAGCGTGGACGAGTCAGATATCAACCCACTCCTGTCACATTACAAGTTGGATGTCTTCACCAAGAAACCATATCATTTCTGGTACTGGAGGGATCCACTGTGGATATCATCCTGAGATGCCTGTGGCTGGCTCAACACTCTCCGGAAGTCAGGTGGGATTACTGAGTGATTACCAAGTGGAGTGAATCATGTTACCAGAACTGTCTTACAGATGTTCTTCATCCTGCCGTCAAGCCTTCATCTGTCCAAATCTGTTCAACTCTCGTGGAAAGTCTGGAACCTAAGGAGGAGCACACCATCCCACCTGGTACAGGGCGTTCCAGGATGTGTTCAGCAAGCAGGCAGCCACCTGTTCAGAGAACACAACCTCTACCTGATGCTGGAGAATTGTGAGTTCCACCATACCACCTTTCAGTTCCTCGGTTACGTCATCAGCCTTGAAGGTATTCAGATGGACCACAACCCCAGAAAGTCAAAGATCTTCAAAGATTTCTAGGATTCTCCAACTTCTACCAGCGATTCATCCAGAACTTCAGTCTCCTCATGGCCCCTCTGACCTTCTTACACTGTGGAAAGCCCACATCTCTGTCCTGGAATCCTGAAGCTCAGAAATAATTCCAAATCCTAAAGGATGCATTCAGCACTGCTCCCATTCTCCAACACCCGGATCCAATGCTCCCATTCGTGGTTGAAGTGGACACCACTGGCTGGGGAGCAGTGCTATCACAGTACCGCGGAGAGCCTCCTCGCCTACATCCTTGTGCTTATTACTCAAGTAAGCTCACCCCAGCGGAGCAGAACTTCAAAATCGGCAACCGAGAACTAATGCCATCACGTTAGCTCTGGAGGAGTGGCGACACTGGCTGGAGGGAGCTGGACACCCATTTATAGTCGTTACTGATCACAAGAACCTGGAGTATTTACAAAAAGCCAAAAGACTAAACCCAAGGCAAGCACATCGGGTGCTGTTCTTCACCAGGTTTGATTTCTCCATCACTCTACCCGGAGAATGTAATGTCAAGGCCAATTCACTCTCTCGTCTCCACTCACCTGATGCCCCCACGGATCCAGAACCTATTCTCCCTCCAGCCGTCCGCATCTGACCCATTCAGTGGGACCTAGAAGATCAGATTTTCATCGCCACTCGCTCCGAGCTATCCTCTCTGCAACCTTTCTGGGCTTCCTTAATGAGTTCCAGGGCTCTGGACACCCAGGCAGCTAGCGCACCCTCACGGTTCTGCAGGCCCAGTATGACCCAGGATGTCATTCGGTACGTCCGCAGTTGCTTAGTCTGTGCCATCTCCAAGACCCCAAGGCAGTTCCCTTCTGGGAAGTTGGTTCCCTTGCTTGTTCCTCGAAGACCCAGGTCTTTGGAGTGGACTTTGTCACAGACTTACCTCTAAGGGTAATATCTGCATATTGGTGTCCATAGACTGGTTCTCAAAGGCATGCCGCCTGATCCTCCTCAAAGGCCTTCATACAGCCATAGAAACTGCTGAATGTCTATTTCATCATGTCTTCAGGAATTACGATATACCAGAGGACATAGAGGTTCTCAGTTCGTCTCTCATGTCTGGAGAGCATTCTGTAAGCTCCTAGAGGTCTCAGTCAGCTTGTGAGTGAAAGATCCAAGAGCTGGGATGGTACATCAGATTCCTCCGATTCCTCCCATGGGCCAATTATGCACAGAACTCCGTGGAACAGGACACCCTGGGGCCTTCAAGGGATGAAGATTGTGGACAGCTTGTGTCACTCAAGGATGACCCATCACTAATTCGTAGAATTGTGGACTCACATCCCAGAGCCTGTGCTACATGAGCTTTTGTGCTAAAAATTTTTTAAAAAAAAAATGTATTTAAAAAAAAAAAAAAAAAGACTGATTCTTTCACTTGATGAGACTCTTCTTCCTCGGCTGGGATTGTTTAGGGCCCTTTAAATGTGCATTTAAGCTACATTTTGGAAGTTCAAAATCGGGGCACCAATGAAGTCCATTATATGGAGAAAATTCAGACAAAAGACAGAAAGAAATGAACATCTTGGATGACAAGAGGGTGAGTCAATTATTTGTAAATTGTTGATCAGGAAGTGGATTTCTCCTTTAACCTTCTATACATTTGAGAGCATCGTAGAAGTGTAAAATCGCTGGCAGTGTAAGAAATGCTCTGTACTATTTTTTATTTTAAACAAAACAGATATTTTACTAAATAAATAAGTAAGCCATATGTCTACAGAAGTTCCTATGCAAAAAAAAAAAATGTGGTTCCTATGCAATTTTGTTATACCACAAACAGCCACCAGGTGCCATCAAAATTCCATTGAAATAGTTTGATGCATTTTTCTGTGACAAATGTATACATTTCTCTGTAAGTATTACTTCTACCACACAGTACTACCAAATATGGAATCTAGAGACTGTTTGTGATATTACTGCCTTAAAATTTTTAACAACATAAATTTTAAAGTTGTTTTGTCATAAATAATGCCTATTGAACTTAAGCAAATGTAAGGATTTGTAAAAAAAATTTTTTTTTTAAATTTTACAGCATTTTTAAGCTTTAAATATCACAATTTTAAAGTAGATATCAAATGGCTGACATTGTTTCATTGGAGGGAAATCAACTGGAAAAGTGAGCAGGAGCCTCTGTTTTGTTAATTGCCTATTTTTAAGTTAAAAGTAGCATTTAAAAAAATATTTGACAGACCTGTGTATTTCTTCTCATTTGGTTCAGTATGTATGGGCCACAAGAAAAATATTAAAGGAAAAATTGTAAGAAAATTATATACAGGCTATATGTTGAAATAGATTGGTCTCTGTGAGAATATGTGCCGTTAATGCAGCGCCAGATGCCAAAAGTGCAGTCAGTAATTTTTTTTTCTATAGCGAACGATCCACCCCTCACAGTCTAAGGTCCTCCTGAATTTAAGTCCGTTTGTTGTGAATAAACAAATATTATTTTAACGTAAATCAAACATTTCACAGGGCAATAATGTTGTATTCACTGCTTAACCCAGTGATCCTCAATTGGCAGACTGTAAAATACTCCATAATTCAACATGACATTTCAAAATTTAGCAGTGTTTTGGCATTATTTTTCTTAAATAATGAACTGTAAATATTAGAGAAAGCTGAACATTGTAAATTCATCTGAAGATGATGGCCTTGCATGGTGCGAGTAACATCTGTAACATTACCTAAATCAGACTGAATGCTTTTCTTTTTGTTTGATATATTTTGCAAGCAAAGTTCATAGCAAAATCAAATGGAATATTTATTAATACAGATATTACATTGACAGTGTCCACTCACCTGATGTCCATGCCTTAGTTTTATCAAATCCAGATTGAGAAATCACAAAAAGCATAAAAAGTGAAAGCTAGAAGATGTAAATGGGAGTTTTATATTTATGGTCTGGTATTTATGCAGGGCTACGACCCTTGGGTTCATGTCCCTCCCTCAGCTGTACTGGACGTCCTGTAGAAAACATGCAAACATGAATTCAAAGCTCCAACAAGCCAGCAGGTAAATCGTAGAATATATAGCAGTTTTTCACATTTTAATTCTTGTAATTAAGTGTATTTCCCATTCTAATGACTTGTCTTGATTCTATAACACATCATAGTTATAATATTTTATTAAAAACATATTAATAGTATGTCTATAAAAAATAATACAAATGTTCTAAATGAGTTGTTTATTTCTATATAATATAGATTTATACTGTCAAATATTAAATTAAATGTCTAACAACCCAGCATTTTTAGAGATGCACCATCTGAATCTGACTGAATCTGATTTAAACCCTCATTAAAAACTTAATAATTTCCTTTTACGAACAGTCATATTTTATCTCATTTTATTTCAAGTTAACATTAACAACATAAAACCAAACAAATGAAGTTTAAATTTCAATATAGTTTGAATATGTTTGAATTTCTGAAACAATTTGTTGAACACCAAAGTTGTAACCTTTTAACTTTTAACTTTAAAAGTTTAAAAAAAAAAAAAAAAAGTTAAAAGTAAATTTAACTTTACTATAGTGCCTTATGGGGTAAGTTAAAATGACTCAATTTACCCCACAGCATTTGGCTCACTTTGCTCCATGGCTGCCATTTTGGAAAAATGCTTTATGTGTTGCTAAATCACCTCAATTTTAGACCTAGAAAAATTTGCTTTGATGTAACAGCCATTACATCTGTTATGCTAAAATTTTACTTTAACAAGTCAGTTTTTCAAGTAAATGTGTGCCTTCCATTCCTCCACAAAACAGACGTCCAATAATTGCGAAAAATCAAAATTATTGAAGCTAAAACTAAAAAAGTTAACCTTAGTCCATTTTCACACTTCTGGTCAGGTCGATTTCACACTTAAGTGCAGCACATGTTACATATCACTTTATTAAATTCAGATTTAAGGCGCTCACCCTTATTCTTATGAATAAGGAAAGATACATTTTGGCTTTAGACTTTTACATTTATAGATAAATCTGCATGGGCAACCATGTTATATTTAAAGGGGTCATCGGATGCCCAAGTTGATATGATTCTTTAGGGCTCAACCCTGGTCCTGGAGATCAACTGTCCAGCCCTGATCAAACACACCTGAACCAGCTAATTACATAATTACAGACAGGTGTATTTGATTAGGGTTGGAACTAAACTCTGCAAGAAGGTCGATCTCCAGGAACAGGGTTGGGCACCCCTTCTCTTATGGTCTTAATGAAAAGTCTATAACATGCTTTGGTTAAAATTTCTCAATGCTAATGTAAATAACACATTTTTTTTACCTTGCCAAAATCAGCTCCGTTTATAAACCTTACCTTGCAAAAATCATCCTGTTCTGGTCGAGTTTGCTTTAAATGTTAATGAGCTCTGCTCGCCCCGCCCCTCTCCTCTCTCTGTGGAGTGACGAGCCTGTTTACTTTAGCCACATTTAGCCGCTAAACTTGCTAACTAGCACGTTATTAGGAAAGGCGATCACAAAGATTCATAAAAAATCCCTTATACTCACTTCTGCTGTAAGTGAATCTGGATCATGAATGATTTGTGTGAACACAGACGGATATATGTAGATCAGGAGGTTCATTCCCTTCACAAACAAACGTAATCCACTGCATCTTCAGCGGCTCAGATGTCGGGAGTAAATGACGACCACTATGTTCATTATTACATCCAGAAACACAACACCTCAATCACTCAATCAGAGATATTCTTGTCTAACTTACTGGAGGTCGGACTGTTACAGCTGATTTAGGGCGGGTCTGAGGTAAGATGCTCATGTCAATCAACTATTGTGGGAGTGTCCTCTGTCATGTGACGCCACAACGACAGGCATCTGAGAACGGCTCGATTTGAAAAACTGAATATTATTTTTACAGATTAATTAAAAACCACTGCATGGATTTTTATCATTATAGTGTAGATTTGTACATACACTGACAATACACATTAATGTTCAAACAACATGTAAAAGTGAACTTTGCAACCAATGACCCCTTTAAGCCCAAAATACACAGAAGAGCAACTTCCCAAGTCCAATCAAAAAACAAACTCCAGGCTGTACAAATGATCTGAAGAACCGGTAACCCTTTATAATAACCTTAAATTGTAAGTCATTTATAAATGATTAGTTAATGATGAAATAATCATTTACAAAACATGTAGAAATGATTAATAAATGATATGTTAACAATTTGTGTATGTTTTTGTCACTTTGGTGCATTTCTCAAATCATCCTTAATATTTGCTCTATGTGCATTTCTCAAAACAAAATTTGTACAAACAGCACCACACAATGGATTACCTTTAAAAGCCTGTAACTCACTCAATATCTTTAGTTCATCTCTCGAAAGTAAGTATTTAAGTCAATGAACATATCGGTGTCATCAGAATGAAAAGTCCTTGTGTCACTGTTCACTAACAAGATAGTCTGTATGCTTAGTCAATATGCTTAGTAATGTAAACAATGGCAGTAGTTTGCATGACAGTTACTGTATTGAAATGCATAAGACTGCACTTCTTGTGTATGCCATATATCCATTTCAAAAGTACAAATTTACACTTTACTGTATGTGAGATATTGATTAAAAGAGATTGGATAGGATTCACAGTTACACTTTGATTAATGGTCTGAAAAAAACCAAAACAAAACACAAACAAAAAACTGTACACAATGGCATTTTGATAGAAATGAAAAAGAAATGTCCCTGATAGCACACGTACATCACTGAGACGTCTGCATTTACATCTGCAAGACATATGTTTTAGTGTTTGCTCATCTGTAATGCATCTATAGGACATTTCCTATCGGGTATAAAATAGGCATTTATTAGATGTCTTTAATGTAAGATGTTTATGATTTAGAATGTGCGTAAAACTGACATCTGACATACGTGTGGTATCTGGGATGGACACAAAAGCGAAAATACTAAATTAGAAAGCCAAAAACAGGACTCACCCCTTAGGCAGAGCTTTGCTTTTGCAGCACTTAATGAGGAATTTCAGAGAACTGATTTATCATTGGTTGATCTACAGTCTCTTTATTCGTAAAAGTCAAGATTCACCTGCACAACTCATGGACAACTAAATCACTCATTTTGCATTAAATGACTTACAATGAACTAATGACTGGATGTTCTGATGGGGGAAGACTATTGCACAGAGAACTATATAATACATTTTGAGCAACTGATAATGTAGGAAACTGCAGACAAATGTACATATTCAGTTGCATGAATGTACCGAACCAATTGCAGCTTGTTCAAAAGAACGAGAAACTGCTATTATGATGTACACAAATGACTACATGATGTGGAGGATGAACAAGTAGTTTTGAGAATTTAATTTCTGATCTGAGAAAGGCACCAAAGTGATTGAGAAAAACTGTAATAGCTAAACATGCATGGGCTACTATGTAATATTTAAGCCCAAAACACACAGAAGAGCAACTTCCCAAGTCCAATCAAACAACAAACTCCACCAGGCTGTACTGAAGTCCAATCACATCATTAGTGATTAGTTAATGATGAAATAATCATTTACAAAACATTCATAAATGATTGATGAATGATATGTTAACAACTTGTGTATGTTTTGTTAATTCATTTACAAGTCACTTACAAGCAGTGGTGTAATGTAACGAAGTAATAATACTTGATTACAGTATTTTTTGGGAGTACCTGTACCTTACTTGAGTTATTATATTTCAGCCTACTTTTACTCCACTACATTTCCCAATTAAAATGTATAATTTTACTCAGATACATTTCCCCGAAGCATATTCGTTACTTACTACAAATAGTAAGAAGTCAGACGAATCAAGTGGTCTGACGTTTGCAAGTTAAACTCCTAAAAACACGTTTGCTCATGTGAAAACAAGTGCGCCCACAAACACAGATGATTCATTTTCTACTCAAGTTGAGTCTGGGGTGTGCAATATAAAATATGTGATCTGTGATAATATGCTAAGTGTTGTAATGGTGTGCGATCTGACACTCAATACTCAAAATTCCAGACATTATGAATTGTAGCATTCAAAAATGCTTCTGTATACTTTTTATACTTATATTATTTAATATAGTTAACTTAATCTATTTCACACAGAGTATCGTTTTTCTGCATTTATCAGCATAAATGATTATTTAATAATCATTTTATATATATTCAGGAAAGCAATAAGTGACTTACATTTTAGACATAGGCTAATATTACTTGTCTTCGCTCAATTTTGCCAACGAAAATAGTTCCAAACAAAGATCACAGCACTGTTTTGCGTCTCTGAGCAACTCTTTGCTTACTGAATGAATCCGCTTTTTTGAACTAATCGGTTGATAAAAATGATTCAGTGATTCACTCATTAACACAGTTAAATGTTTTGTTCAGATGTTTGAATGAATCGGTTGAATCTCAATGACTCACTTATTAACTTGCTGCCACCTACACTGTAAAAAACAATTTGTTGTGTCAACTTAAAATAATTTGTAACCTAGCTGCCTTAAAATGGCAGCTGGGTTACTTACCCATCTGTTAAGTTTAGTAAACACAAATATCTAAGTTGTTACTTAGTACAACTTAACATTTCAAGTTGACTAAACTTATTTTAGTTAACTGAACTTTTTACAATTTTTAAAAAAAATTTAAAAATTAAAAAAAATTTAAAACTTATTTCTGAATTTTAAGCTGACTGAACAAATTGTGTTTTTTATTTTTTACGGTGTACTGCCGGTTTTTAATTCACATTTGGACTATTTTTTTTAATGTCTTAAATTATTTCAAATATCAGTATTTAACGTTTTATGTTAAAAACAAAACATTAGGCCTATTATTGCATTTGTAACAGCAATTTAAATGCATTCATGTCCTATGAGATACATTCAACTGTAGTACTAAATGTAAATACTAAATGTAAATCTAAATGCTATTTCAGATGCAGTTTCCAGAAATGTTGATATAAAAGACACTAAGTATTGGATGAAGTGCTTCTTATTCTGACCCAAAAACAGAAAATGGAAGAAAGAGTTAAAACTGAACACAATCTTGCTACTCAAGCGGTGTATGAACATTTTATATATATTTTCTTTTTTTCCAATTTGCATTTACTTGTACTTTTACTTTTAATACTCAAGTACGTTTAAGATTAAAGAAATATGTTTTGTACTTAAGTACAATAAATATCATACTTTAAGACTTTTACTCAAGTAATATTCTAAACGGAGACTTCAGCTTCTACCAAAGTCAATTTCTGGTAAGATATCTGTACTTTTGCTTAAGCACTTATACACCACTGCGTACAAGTAATTAGATGTCAGTTTTTCTCAGTCGCTTTGGTGCATTTCTCAGATCACAAATGAAATTCTCAAAACTGCTTGTTCAACCTCCACATCATGTAGTCACTTGTGCACATCATAATCGCAGTTTCTCGTTCTTTTGAACAAACTCTGATTGGTTTGGTACATTTGATTATGTACATTTGCCTGCGCTTTCCTACATTATCAGTTGCTAATGTCATGTTTCTGAAAATGTATTATATAGTTCTCTGTGTAATAGTCTTACCCCTCAAAACATCTACACTGTAAAAAATAAAAAACAATTTGTTGAGTCAGCTTAAAATTATTTGTTACCCTGCTGCCTTAAAATGTTAAGTTCAGTAAACTAAAATAAGTTTATTCAACTTGAAATGTTAAGTTGTACTAAGCAACAACTTAGATATTTGCGTTTGCTAAACTTAACAGATGGGTAAGTTACCCAGCTGCCTTAAAATTTTAAGTTGATTCAACTCAAATATCTAAGTTGTCACTTAGTATAATTTAACATTTCAAGTTGAATAAGCTTTCTGAGTCGACTGAACTTAAAATTTTAAGGCAGCCAGGTTACAAATTATTTTAAGTTGACTCAACAAATTGCTTTTTACAGTGTAGTCATTAGTTCATCGTATAAGTCATTAAATGCAAAATGGTTGATCTAGTTGTCATGAACTCTTATGCATATTTTCTACACATCTCTATTTGTGTTTTTGTAAATTTTCCATGAATTATGCAGGTGAATCTTGAAGAATGTAGATCGACCAATGATAAACCAGTTCTCTGAAATTCTTCATACAGTGCTGCATGTAAAATCAATGTGTTTGCCTTTCTAATTTTGGATTTTTGCCTTTGTGCACATATTTTTTCTTTTTCTTCATCACAATGATACTATAATACCTTTTTTTTCAGACCACTAGTAAAAGTGTGTGTGAATCCTATCCAGTCTCTTTTAATCAATATCTATTCATTCTGATGGCACTGATATGCTCATTGTCATAAATAGTTACTTTTGAGAGATGATCTAAAGATATTGAGTAAGTTACAGGCTTTTACAGGTAATCCACTGTGTGGTGCTGTTTGTACAAATTTGAGAAATGCACTTGGGTCATTCTATAATTGTGGGTAAGTCTCATGTTCACAAAGTTTATTTTTAATATATTTTCATCAGTATAAAGCCCTGATGCTTAATTTTCTAGTACACAGTTATATTTTTCTCAGTCACACTACTGTGTGTTGAAAAAGCCATATCTTTTGTTAAAAAATGATGTTCATATCACATACAACCCCGGTATTCAGCTGTCCTATTTTGTAAAGTTTTACAATTACCTCAAATATAAATTAATTTCATAGTTTTGCCTTCAGTTAAATTAGGTTATCAGGACATTTGGGTGTGCGCTTCAAAAATGTTAAGTGTTTATTGTGATATATCTTGTTTTATGTGTCCAAAAAACCATTGTCAACTAAGTTACCCACTAGAACCCTAGAACCCCCACCTGGTAAGGAATGATTTGTCCCATTCTCACATAATTTGCACAGTATGATGATATTTTCTCTAGAAGCACATGGATGAAACACTAGAAGTGATGTTCTCTCTCTTTCCCCTAATACTGGTTAGACTAGCAAACCTGTGTGTAACAGGGTTGGGGTCAATTCAGGAATGAACTCAACAATTCCAATTCAAAGAAGGAAATGGAACTGGAATTGGAATTCAACAACAATTACAGGAAACAGAGTTGGAATTGAGTTGGAATTACAGGAAGTGGAATTAAATTCAGGGAAATTCCACTGAATTCCGTTTATTGCTGTTTCTGAGCATTTATTTGTGATTTCATTTAGAGACATACATTTGAACTTTATTTATAATGCTTTACAAATACCAAGTAATGTATGAAATAGAGTTGATCAAATGCAAGTAAATAAAAATGAGAACTGTACATTATGAATTAATAATTGAATGACAGTGGTGATAAGTTTCTGGATGTACTATACATTCAATATATGATTACCACATAATATATGTCTCAACTCACAAAAAAATGAGTCATGTTCATTCATGTATTTCACTCACTTTTTATCGCATTGAATTATCATCATTTCTTGAAATTTGGCATCGCTAAGATTGAATCTCTCAGGCCTAAATATCTCAAGTGGAATTTAGTGGAATTTATTTGATTTCATTTCTGTTTCCTGACATTCCAATTCAATTCCAATTCCATTTCCTGTCAGCTGCATGCAATTCCAATTCCATTTCCATTCCAGGAAGTGAATTGGAATTTACCATTCATTCTCAATTCAATTCATGAATGGCCCCGACCCTGGTGTCTAATAATACCCAAGTATTATTGCTGCAAATTTTAACAAGACAGTTTAACTAAAACATATGTTTTGTTTATGAAAATATATTGTAAACATACTGTATACTCAGTAGTTCCAGGCTTCCATGTTGAGTAAAGGCCCAAACCACTAAAAATGTCAACTAAGTTACCTGTCAACTGTGTTACCCAGTAAAAGTAACATGGTGGACAGTAGCAAACATAGATAATATTTTATTTACATATTCCTACAGATCACCTTTATTTATATAGCACTTTATACAATATAGATGGTTCCAAAGCAGCTATGTAAAGTTATGTTTAGGTTTTTGCAAAACAGGAAATCTGTTTTCTTCACATTGTAAAATTCTACATGTTTTTTAGAATTAAAGATGATTTGAGAAATGCACCAAAGCGATGGAGAAAAACTGTAATAATTAACTAATCATTCGCAAAACATGACTATACATATATCTTAGACCAACTAGACCAACCATTTTGCATTTAATGACTTATATGATTACAGTTTTTCTCAGTTGCTTTGGACCATTTTGCATTTAATGACTTATATGATTACAGTTTTTCTCAGTTGCTTTGGAGCATTTCTCAAATAATCCTTAACATTTGCAAAGAAGAGACTGGATAGGACAAAAAAAAAAAAAAAAAAAAAAGAAAGAAAGAAAGAAGAAAAAAAAAAAAAACACATTTTGCATTTATTGACTTATATGATTACAGTTTTTCTCAGTTGCTTTGGAGCATTTCTCAAATAATCCTTAACATTTGCAAAGAAGAGACTGGATAGGACAAAAAAAAAAAAAAAAAAAGAAAAGAAAAAAAAAAAAAACACACTACAGAGTCATTGTGATAGACAAGAAAAGGAAATATCCCTGATAGTACATGTACATCACTAAGACGTCTATTTTACGTCTACATTTACATCTGCAAGATTTATTTTTTCAAATAGACTTTTATTGGACGTCTTTACTGTAAGATGTTTATGATTTAGAGTGTATGTAAAACTGACATCTTACAGATGTCTGTCAGATGTTTGTACATGATGCACAAAAGTGAAAATAAATTAGAAAGACAAACACAGGAATCACCCCTTAGGCAGAACTTTGCTTTTGCATACAGCACTGTATGAGGAATTTCAGTGAACTGGTTTGTTATTGGTTAATCTACATTCCCTTATTAATAAAAGTCAAGATTCATCTGCACAACTCATGGCAAATTTACAAAAAGACTAATAGAAATGTGTAGAAAATATACTTGATAGTTTATGACAACAAGATCAACCATTTTGCATTTGCTGACTTATACGATGAACTAATGACTAGATGTTTTGAGGGGTAAAACTATTGTACAGAGAACTATATAATACATTTTGAGCAACTGATAATGTAGAAAACAGCAGACAAATGTACATTATCAGTTGCACGAATGTACCAAACTAACGGCAGCTTGTTTAAAAGATCCAGGAACTACTATTATGATGTGCATAAGTGACTACATGATGTGGAGGTTGAACAAGTAGTTTTGAGAATTTCGTTTCTGATCTGAGAAATGCACCAAAGTGATTGAGAAAAACTGTAATGATTAACTAATCTTTTGGAAAACATGACTATACATATATCTTAGACCAACTAGACCAACCATTTTGAATTTAATGACTTATATGATTACAGTTTTTCTCAGTTGCTTTGGTGCATTTCTCAAATAATCCTTAACATTTGCAAAGAAGAGACTGGATAGGACAAAACAAAAAAAAAAAAGAAAAGAAAAAGAAAGAAAGAAGAAAAGAAAAAAAAACACACTACAGAGTCATTGTGATAGACAAGAAAAGGAAATATCCCTGATAGTACATGTACATCACTAAGACGTCTATTTCACGTCTACATTTACATCTGCAAGATTTATTTTTTCAAATAGACTTTTATTGGACGTCTTTACTGTAAGATGTTTATGATTTAGAGTGTATGTAAAACTGACATCTTACAGATGTCTGTCAGATGTTTGTACATGATGCACAAAAGTGAAAATAAATTAGAAAGACAAACACAGGAATCACCCCTTAGGCAGAACTTTTGCTTTTGCATGCAGCACTGTATGAGGAATTTCAGTGAACTGGTTTGTTATTGGTTAATCTACATTCCCTTATTAATAAAAGTCAAGATTCATCTGCACAACCCATGGCAAATTTACAAAAAGACTAATAGAAATGTGTAGAAAATATACTTGATAGTTTATGACAACAAGATCAACCATTTTGCATTTGCTGACTTATACGATGAACTAATGACTAGATGTTTTGAGGGGTAAAACTATTGTACAGAGAACTATATAATACATTTTGAGCAACTGATAATGTAGGAAAACGCAGACAAATGTACATTATCAGTTGCACGAATGTACCAAACTAACGGCAGCTTGTTCAAAAGATCCAGAAACTACTATTATGATGTGCATAAGTGACTACATGATGTGGAGGTTGAACAAGTAGTTTTGACAATTTCGTTTCTGATCTGAGAAATGCACCAAAGTGATTGAGAAAAACTGTAATGATTAACTAATCTTTTGAAAAACATGACTATACATATATCTTAGACAAACTAGACCAACCATTTTGAATTTAATGACTTATATGATTACAGTTTTTCTCAGTTGCTTTGGTGCATTTCTCAAATAATCCTTAACATTTGCAAAGAAGAGACTGGATAGGACAAAAAAAAAAAAAAAAAAAAAAAAGAAAAGAAAAAAAAACACACTACAGAGTCATTGTGATAGACAAGAAAAGGAAATATCCCTGATAGTACATGTACATCACTAAGACGTCTATTTTACGTCTACATTTACATCTGCAAGATTTATTTTTTCAAATAGACTTTTATTGGACGTCTTTACTGTAAGATGTTTATGATTTAGAGTGTATGTAAAACTGACATCTTACAGATGTCTGTCAGATGTTTGTACATGATGCACAAAAGTGAAAATAAATTAGACAGAACTTTGCTTTTGCATGCAGCACTGTATGAGGAATTTCAGTGAACTGGTTTGTTATTGGTTAATCTACATTCCCTTATTAATAAAAGTCAAGATTCATCTGCACAACTCATGGCAAATTTACAAAAAGACTAATAGAAATGTGTAGGGAATATACTTGATAGTTTATGAAAACTAGATCAACCATTTTGCATTTATTGACTTATACGATGAACTAATGACTAGATGTTTTGAGGGGTAAAACTATTGTACAGAGAACTATATAATACATTTTGAGCAACTGATAATGTAGGAAACCGCAGACAAATGTACATAATACAGTGCACGAATGTACCGAACTAACGGCAGCTTGTTTAAAAGATCCAGAAACTGCTATTATGATGTGCATAAGTGACTAGATGATGTGGAGGTTGAACAAGTAGTTTTGACAATTTCATTTCTGATCTGAGAAATGCACCAAAGCGACTGATAAAAACTGTAATGATTAACTAATCTTTTGAAAAACATGACTATACATATATCTTAGACAAACTAGACCAACCATTTTGCATTTAATGACTTATATGATTACAGTTTTTCTCAGTTGCTTTGGTGCATTTCTCAAATAATCCTTAACATTTGCAAAGAAGAGACTGGATAGGACAAAAAAAAAAAAAAAAAAAAAAAAAAGAAAGAAAGAAGAAAAGAAAAAAAAAACACATTACAGAGTCATTGTGATAGACAAGAAAAGGAAATATCCCTGATAGTACATGTACATCACTAAGACGTCTATTTCACGTCTACATTTACATCTGCAAGATTTATTTTTTCAAATAGACTTTTATTGGATGTCTTTACTGTAAGATGTTTATGATTTAGAGTGTATGTAAAACTGACATCTTACAGATGTCTGTCAGATGTTTGTACATGATGCACAAAAGTGAAAATAAATTAGACAGAACTTTGCTTTTGCATGCAGCACTGTATGAGGAATTTCAGTGAACTGGTTTGTTATTGGTTAATCTGCATTCCCTTATTAATAAAAGTCAAGATTCATCTGCACAACCCATGGCAAATTTACAAAAAGACTAATGGAAATGTGTAGGGAATATACTTGATAGTTTATGAAAACTAGATCAACCATTTTGCATTTATTGACTTATACGACGAACTAATGACTAGATGTTTTGAGGGGTAAAACTATTGTACAGAGAACTATATAATACATTTTGAGCAACTGATAATGTAGGAAACGCAGACAAATGTACATAATACAGTGCACGAATGTACCAAACCAATTGCAGCTTGTTTAAAAGAACCAGAAACTACTATTATGATGTGCATAAGTGACTAGATGATGTGGAGGTTGAACAAGTAGTTTTGACAATTTCATTTCTGATCTGAGAAATGCACCAAAGCGATTGAGAAAAACTGTAATGATTAACTAATCATTCGCAAAACATGACTATACATATATCTTAGACCAACTAGATCAACCATTTTGCATTTGCTGACTTATACGATGAACTAATGACTAGATGTTTTGAGTGGTAAACTATTGTACAGAGAACTATATAATACATTTTGAGCAACTGATAATGTAGGAAACCGCAGACAAATGTACATAATACAGTGCACGAATGTACCAAACTAACGGCAGCTTGTTCAAAATATCCAGAAACTGCTATTATGATGTGCATAAGTGACTACATGATGTGGAGGTTGAACAATTAGTTTTGAGAATTTCATTTATAATTTGAGAAATGCACCAAAGTGTATGTGCGATTTTCCTCCGCTCCACATGGGGGTGTTAGAACGCGCGCGCCCCTGATCTGCGTCACGTCACACACAAACACAGAAGAAGAAGAGCGGCGCGCCACAGAAGAAGCTGGAGATCAGTGTAAACATTTAATATTTGCGTTTTCATTGTAATAATTACAGATGTGACAGTGACAGCGGAGAAGTGTTGGTGTCCAGACGGATGGAGGAGTTTCTAAAACACTTTAAAAACCACAGCAGAGCGGTACATTTACTTCATTGTGTTTATATACAGTCACTTTCTTCTCTTTCACTTGATTATAAACAAAACAAAACATCTGTTAGTGCGAGTATGTTTATATATTTGATTATATATGTGTTTATGAATGTTTTTATACTTTTGAAATAGGTTAATAGCACTTATAAGTGATATACATGTAACTTAAGTGTGTATTAGTGTAGTTTATGTAATTTATTATGTTTTTTTATTATGTTAAGAATAGTTATATTAATACTTATCATATATACATTAATTATACATAATACACACATATTTTGACACACAGCTCTTAATTATTGTTGTTCAATACATTAAAGTGTCCTTGCAAAATATAAATATCATACAATTGTTTACCATGATTTACAGAAAACAGACACTAAAATGTTATTTAGTGTAACAATCTTGTCAGAATCTGTTTATAACGTATTAAAAAGCTAATTAGTTTTGTCCCAAATATTGCTTACTTGCAATTTTAGTTGTTAAAACTTTGTCACTATCCTATTTTAGCCATTTAAAGTGCAAAAATATTGTGTATGTTCACTTATACTTTTATATATTTTAATATGCTGTTTTAATAAGTGTAAGTGTTACACTGAATGACAATGGAACATTATTTCACCCACATTTTGACATTTTATTCTTCAAAACTTATTTGAAAACTTGTAATATATATTTTATGTATATTGCAATGTATATAGAACCATTACAAAAGAGTATATATAAATATACATGTACAGTAGTCAACATTTGAAGTGGATCAAAACCTTTCAGAAAATTTGTCCCAAAGCCAAAAAATACCAATTCTTGTCTTAGGACAGCTTTGATGAACTTTTTTGGTCCACTTCAAATGTTGACTACTGTATATTATATATATATATATATACACACACACACACACTGTGTGCAGAATCAGTCTTACATCAGACCACATCAGTCTTAATAACTACTGTTAATTTTGTGTTTAATCATTTATATGTGATATATAATTGTTCATGAAGGCTGGAAGTGAAAAACTCCTTATATTCAGGTGTGCAGAATTATTAGACGTGTTTTCTTTTACAGATAAAATGAGCCAAAAAAGAGATTTAACCCAGACTGAAAAGTCCAAATTATTAAATGCCCATGAGAAGAATGAAATACTAATGCATTACAAGAATCTGCAAAGTTAAGGCTTGAGCATTGGACAGAGAAATGCTTGTTGAGTCTGCATGGTCAGAAAAAACAGGTGGAGAAGAAAAGATGCATGTTAACTGCAAAAGAATTAGGAATTAAGGTGAAGAATTAGGTGTGACACCATCAGGAACCGTTTAGTCTCCAGCGCCACCATTTTCCAGAACTGAAACCGACCTGGAGTCTTCAGAAGTGCAATGTGTCAGGTTCTCAGAGACTTTGCTTGGGAAAAAATACTAAAAAATGCCCCTGACTTAATAAGAATAACAAGCTGACGTGTTTTGAAATACATGAAGACAGTTTTTTTTTTTTATAGGCTTTATAGACAGATAAGTTGAGACTCTTGAAGGACAAGCATCACATCCTCTTCTACCTCTGATTCAAGAATTTATCTTCCAAAATCTGGCAGTAAGTTTTGGGAGTTAATTTTAGTCCATCTCTGCAAGTCAGACTTTTCAGGATTGGAGACTAAACATGAACTCCCAAATCCTTTTGAGGATTAATTCACTAATTCTTCACCTTAATTCCTAATTCTTTTGCAGTTCACATGCATCTTTTCTTCTCCACCTGTTTTTTCTGACCATGCAGACTCAACACGCATTTCTCTGTCCAATGGTCCTTAACTTTGCAAATTCTTGTAATGCATTAGTATTTCATTCTTCTCATGGGCATTTAATAATTTGGACTTTTCAGTCTGGGTTAAATCTCTTTTTTGGCTCATTTTATCTGTAAAAGAAAACATGCCTAATAATTCTGCACACCTGAATATAAGGAGTTTTTCACTTCCAGCCTTCATGAACAATTATATATCACATATAAATGATTAAATACAAAATTAACAGTAGTTATTAAGACTGATGTGGTTTGGAATTGGTAAAATGTGTTTGGAAAAAAAATATGACCAGAATATCAACATGCCTAATAATTCTGCACACAGTGTATGTATATATGTATGTGTTTATTATTCATTTATTTTCATTTTTTTCTGTATGGTAATGCTGTGTTGTGTGTTTCAGGAGCAGCGTTGGCTGTCTGTGGTGTTTGAGGCTGTGAAACAGCAGCTTCATCCTCTCATCGCCGCGTCTCTGTGTCTGTCTGTGTCTCGTCTGTCTCTGGCCGTGGTTCAGAAGGTTCAGACGGCGCTCGGGTCAAACGCCACTGATTTACCTGTCAGCTACAGGTGAGTCTGACACTCATTTCTGCAGGATACACTGAGTTCAATATATGAATTAGTTTTATTATAATGAAAAAAAATCATTTCATTCATATAACCAAATTTTAGTTTTATTATAATAAAGATGTTTTTCATTCACTAATAAATTGGGCTTTTACAGGTGTTTTTCCAATGACATTGGGCATCTTTTCTGACATGTCTTGAATGCACAGGATT
Source organism: Labeo rohita (assembly GCF_022985175.1). NCBI lineage: Eukaryota > Metazoa > Chordata > Actinopteri > Cypriniformes > Cyprinidae > Labeo > Labeo rohita. Next base: position 33,919 of record NW_026129226.1, read on the forward strand.
CCACTGCAGCATTTCGTCATATAAAAATGGTTTGAGTCTTGTAATCTTCTTTTTCTCTCAGGTTTGTGTCCGTGTCGGAGCTGATCCGTGATCAGAGAACCGCCTGCTGCAGCAGCCTGAGCTGGAGCTCCGCCCACTACCGGGATCAAGCCAGGGGGGCGGAGCTTAAGCTGCCCAGTTATAAAGCTCTCCCACGTGACAACCTGCTTCTGATTGGCTTCCTGTGTGACGGACGGGGCGATGGGGCCAGTGACGGGGTGTGGAGAGTCAGAGACGCGGGAGGAAGTGTAGCGTGTGCGGTGAGTGGACAGGAAGTAGAATAATCAGGATATTGTAAGCCTAAACTGTTAAAATTGTTTTCATTAATTGAAATGCAATGTAAATGTAAGATTTAAAAAATAAAAATTAGACATTTAATAAAAATTTCAACAGTTTCCAAATAAAAATTACTTTGTCAAATAGGTTTGTTGAAATAGTAAAATTACTAAAACTAAAATTTAAATAATAATGCTAAATAGAAATGTTGAAGAAATATTAAAAGGACAAATAGTGACATGACAAAACAAGATGTTAAAAGTTGAAAATATGAAATAAAATGTAGTTTACTGAAGTACTAAAATGACTAAAACTAAAATGTAAATAAAATAAAGTTCATTAGAAATATAAAAATGAAAAAATCTAAAATATTAGTAAATTAGTATAGAAATAGTTTGCAATTGAAATACTACAATGACTAAAACTGAATTTAAAATAAACACAAAGCTAAACAGAAATATCTTGAAAAATAAATAATGACAAAAGACAACAAAAATTAATAAAACAATTTAAAATTAAAATTAATACTGAAAATATTAATAAATATTATAAAGTATATAGTTTGCTGAAATACTGACATGATTAAAACTAAAATAGTTAAATAGAAATACAAAAATTGAAAAATTAAAAATACTAATAAATGCTATAATAGTATAGAAATAGTTTGCTGAAATACAAAAATGATTACAACTAAATTTTAAATAAAAATAAAGTTAAATAGAAATGTCTTTAAAATAATGGCAAAAAATGCAAATTAATAAAACAAATTAAATAATACAAATACTGAAATTACTCAAACTAAAATTTAAATTAAAAGTTAAATAGAAATATAAAAATGTAAAAATTAAAAATATTAATAAATACTAAAATGATATAGAAATAGTTTGCTGAAACATAAAAATAGCTAAAACTGAATTTGAAATAAAAATAAAGCTAAATAAAAATATTTTAAAAAGAAATAATGACAAAAGACAAGACAAATTAATAAAACAAGTAAAAATCTAAAAAAAAAAAAAAAAGCTTATTCAAAATACTAATAAATACTATAATAGTAATAGTTTGCCCAAATATTGAAATGATTAAATCTAAAATAAAAATAAAAATAAATAGAAATATTTAAAAACTCATAATATTGACAAAAGTTATGACAAAATTACAATGGGAACTGAAAATATGAAATAAAAGCTCATTCAAAATATGAATAAATACTATAATAGTATATAAATTAAACATTACAATAAAAAATGTGTTGATTTTGACCATAATATCTTTTGATTATTCAGATATGACTTATTGTCTGTCTTCATGCATTAACATAATATTATATATTTACACATTAATACAGCATAACAGCATCAATAAACAACTGTATTGAGTTGGTTTACTGCAGTTCAGGATCTTCTTGTTTCTGGTCCAGATGCTGAAGTCGTCTTGTCTCTGGTTGGGGAGGCTTATGCTGTTTCCCTCATGGAGCTACATACCCCATAATGCACCTGCAGCGGGTTACCTAGAGCTGCTGGAACCTCCGGTGTGTGTGACCCTCGAGACCATGGCCTTTGACCCCGGAGGAGCCCTGAGTGAGGTCATGAGCGTGACAGGAGCCGCTGAACTCCTCCGGCAGAGGTGAAGAGGCTCTGGCTTTGTCAGTGTGACAGATGTGTTTGATCAAGAACATAATGAACTGACTCTGTGTGTGTGTCAGGTGTGAGGATCAGGCATGTGTGTGTGTCAGCGGCCAGGTGAGCGTCGTCTGTCCTCTGCTGGTGATCCGTGGGAAACGATTCTTCTGCCTCATTCTCAGTGAAGGAGGATCCTCAGTGCCTGTGTTCATCACGGTCAGTGTGTCATGTGATGTAAAACAGAAATTATATATTTTTTTATTTATATGCAGTTTTAATTCATTAATATTTTGAATTTGACCTTTTTTGATTTAAATTTTTTATTTATATTACAATTATAAACAGCATATACATGTGTGTGTATATGTACGTGTGTGTGTATATAGTTTGTTGAAATACTAAAATTGCTAAAACTAAAATTGAAATCAAATTAAATAAAAATAGAAAAATAGAAATAGTTTTCTAAAATACTACAATGATTAAAACTGAATTTGAAATCAAATTAAGGTAAATAGAAATATCTTAAAAAATAACATAATTAAAATTAAAATGAGTACTGAAAAATATTACTATTTGCTAATTACTGAATTTGAAATAAAATAAAGTTAAATGGAAATATAAAAATGGAAAAATTCAAAATATGTTTGCTGAAATACAAAAATAACTAAATCTGAATAAAACTTAATTATTTATATGCTGTATTTTAATTTATTCATATTTTGAATTTTACCTTTTTTGATTTTTTTTTTAAATATATTTAATATATAACAATAGTAAATAAGAAGAAATAGGAGAAATAGTTTGCTGAAATACAAAAGAACTAAAACGAAATTTTAAATAAAAATAAGACTAAATAAAAAATGACAAAGCACAAAAAAAAAAAAACAATTAAAATAAGTACTGAAAATATGAAATAAAAGCTAATTCAAAATGCTGATAAATACTATAATATTAGCTAAATAGTTTGCCCAAATATTGAAATGACTAAAACAAAAATGTAAATAAAGAAAAAGAAATGTTTAAAAACTAATAATATTGAGGAAAAAATATGACAAAATTAAAATGGGAACTGAAAATATGAAATAAAAGCTCATTCAATATATGAATAAATGCTATAATAGTATAGAAATAATATTTAAATGAAGAATATGTTGACTTTATATATTTTTGGATCTGTTGTTTATTGGTCTGTCAGGAAGCCAAGCATCAGTATTGGAGGCAGTGTGTGTGTGTCGGCCAGAGCGTGTGGATCTCGTCTCTGCGTGTGTGTTCACTGGAGGGCATGGAGGGCCGGCGTGTGCTGACGGACAGCTGTCAATCACGCCTCCATCCCCACCTGCAGCTGCAGGAGAACTCAGAGGATCCAGACACACACACAGACTCCTTCACTGCAGACTCACACACAGACACACACACCGCAGAGACCCACACCGCAGACACACACCTGTGCTCCGCCTCCGGCCCTGCAGTCAGAGTAAAACGCTCCACGCTCATCAGCTTTAAGGTACAGCTGTTTCTGCTCAACCAGATTTTCAACACACACTAAAAATATAAGATTTGTTTAAAATAGTTAAGTAATGAAATATTACAACACTCATTTCATATTCATATATGTAGAAAGATTTCAAATAGGTGTGACCTTTGACCTGTGCTGTGACCTGTTTTTGTGTTAACTGGGCGTCTGATTGACAGGGTACGGTCACAAAGATCTTAAATGAAGAGGCGGGGCTTTATGAGATTGACGGACAGGTGGGGCTTTGTCTGGCCTATCAGCCGGCTCAGAAATGGGGCGGTGGCTTGAGGCCAGGGGCGGAGATTCAGGTGAGTGTGATGTCATCACAAAATTCAGTAGCAGATTCAGCATTTGTCTTGAATCAGACTCTGTTTTGAAGGTTTTATTTAAAATACCACAACTAAATGTCCAAACATTTGAGAAATGTTTTTTTTTTTTTCTCCAGCTTCACAATGTTCACTTCATGTACCGCGCTTCCCCGTTCGCTCCGCATGTGGTTCTGTGTGCATGTCTACGCTCCAGCCTGCAGATTACTGCCTTCAGCTGCTTGAGTTCAAAGGTGGAGGTGTCAGGGTCACACGGGCCACTGCAGCGCCTCCTGCTGGAGAAGAATCTGGGTGCGTCACAGTATCTCTGGCTCTGCTACTGTCAGAACGCCATCGCTGAGAGGTGAGTGAAGACCATGCACTCACAGCATAAAAGCTTGATGCTTAAATATTAGTATTGTCACTGAACTTAATTTAAATTAAATTGCATTTGTTAAAAAAAAAAAATGATAGCCCAAATACTATAGTGTAGTGTCACAGTGCTAGCAGTCAATGCCACATTATTAATCTTGTGTGTGTATGTCAGGTTGTGTCCGCGCTGGGTGAGAGCGGAGCGACTGTGTGTGGTTGCTGAGCGACTGCTGGACTTTGTGTGTGATGCTGAACGGAAGACGCCAAAAAAGAGAAACATTTACAAAGAGATGATACAGGAGCCACACCAGTGCCCAGTTACCATGGTAACACACACTCTGTTATCACCATGACTTACAAACACCCACACATTCCCTATTACCGCAGTAACACACAAATATATGGCCTGTTACCACAGTAACACACACACTTGCCCTGTTGCCACAGTAACACACACATGCACTGTTACCACAGTAACACACACATGCACTGTTACAACAGTAACACACACACACACACACACACTTGCCCTGTTACCACAGTAACACACACATGCACTGTTACCACAGTAACACACACACACACTTGCACTGTTACCACAGTAACACACACACACGCCCTGTTACCACAGTAACACACACACTTGCCCTGTTACCACAGTAACACACACATGCACTGTTACAACAGTAACACACACACACTTGCCCTGTTACCACAGTAACACACACATGCACTGTTACAACAGTAACACACACACACTTGCCCTGTTATCACAGTAACACACACATGCACTGTTACAACAGTAACACACACACACACTTGCACTGTTACCACAGTAACACACACATGCACTGTTGCCACAGTAATACACACACACACACTTGCACTGTTACCACAGTAACACACACATGCACTGTTGCCACAGTAATACACACAAACACACACTTGCACTGTTACCACAGTAACACACACATGCACTGTTGCCACAGTAATACACACACACACACTTGCACTGTTACCACAGTAACACACACATGCACTGTTGCCACAGTAATACACACAAACACACACTTGCACTTTTACCACAGTAACACACACACACACCCTGTTACCACAGTAACACACACACTTGCACTTACCACAGTAACACACATACTTTCCCTGTTACCACAGTAACACATACACTTGCACTTTTACCACAGTAACAAGCACAACTGCACTGTTACCACAGTAACACACACATGCTTTGTTACCGCAGTCACATATACATGCCTTGTTACTATTGTAACACACACCTTATCGCAGTAACACACACACATGCCCTGTTACCACAGTTATACACACACAACCTGTCATCACAGTAACACACACACACACCTGCACTGTTACCACAGTAACACACACACTTACCTTATCACAGTAACACACATGCCCTGTTACCACAGTAACACACACTTGCCGTTACCACAGTAACACTTACACTTGCCGTTACCACAGTTACACACACACAACCTGTCACCACAGTAACACACACACCTGCACTGTTACCACAGTAACACACACTTACCTTATTATCACAGTAACACACATGCCCTGTTACCGCAGTAACACATACATGCCTTGTTACCAGAGTAACACACACCTTATCACAGTAACACACACTTCCCTTGTGACCACAGTAACTCACTTGCCTGCCCTGTTACCACAGTAGCACACACACTTACCTTGTTACTGCAGTAACACACACGTCTTCATGCAGTAACACATATGCCTTGTTACCGCAGTAACACACACACTTTCCTTGTTACCACAGTAACACACTTGCCTGCCCTGTTACCGCAGTAGCACACACATTTACCTTGTTACAACAGTAACACACACACGCTCTGTTACCACAGTAACACACATGCTCTGTTACCACAGTAACACACACACATGCCCTGTTACGCAGTAACAGACACACCCTGTTATCACAGTAATGCAAACACTTTCCTTGTTACCACAGTAACACACACATGCCCTTTTACCACAGTAACATACATATATACCTTGTTACCGCAGTAACACACATGCTCTGTTAACACAGTAGCATACATGCTTTGTAACGCAGTAACAAAAGTTACCACAGTAACCACAGTCATGGTCTTTATCAGTATGTTGATAGAGGAAAATGCATATAAATTGTAGTTTATATGCATTAATGTTAACAATTGATTCATTCAATTGATTAATGTAAACAATTAATTAATTATTGACTTATTTTAAATAAGAAATTGCATTCCTTCTATGAATGGTTCCTGTTCTTTTCCCTGTTCTCTGTCTGTCTGTCTCTGTCAGTTCTGTGTGTGGTGGCCGTCTGTGGCGCTGTGGTCGATGAGGCAGCTGTCTGATTGGATGAAGCAAGAGGTGTGGGCGTCTCTCTCGCTGAAGTCTCTCCTGCCTCCGTCTGCGCCTCACATGACAGCACTGGAGCTGAACGCCATGCTGTCCTGGTCTGTTCATGAGGTCCCATTGACAGGATGCGTCCCCGGAGCCGCTGCTGTTAGTTGGGGTTCTAGAGTTGGACTCGACCCGCGCCACAATGCAGCTCAGAGATCAAACGCACGCACTCGACTGCCTGTGTGTCACAACACACCAATCCGGAGCCAGAACCACACAAATCAACACCGCCTGGCAGGGTAACAAATTTTGCCAATTATTTTGCTATTCTAACTTATTGCTTTATTTGTAATGTAACGTGTGTTGTAGGTTGTCTAGTGTGTGTGCGACGCTGTACGTTAGTCATGGAGAGGTTCATGAAGACAAATTTCCCTTCGTGGAAACACCTGGATCAGCCGTGTTACATCACACACAAACACTGCAGGTACACACACACACACACAAAACTGCTTTTATTCAGAACCTGAGACAATTCTTTATACAGGTGTGTGTGTGTTTGTCTGTAGGGTTTATCTACAGCTGTGTGTGGATGATCTGACCATCATCAGTCCGACTGCGGCCATGAGCTGCCATCTGATGCACAACAAACAGACAGACAGAGAGAAAACCAGTGACACAACAGAAAACACTAAGAGACCCAGAGCTGACGAGCCTGCTGACGCTCCGGCATCTAAACGACCTCTGACCCCTGCACCTAATGTGAGTTTGCTGTTCAGACTCGAGTCCAAGCAGGGCGTGACGCTACAGAACGGCTCCGCTGATGCGCTCAGACTGCAGCCGGGCTTCGTGTGCAGAGCCGCTTGTTTCGGAGATGTTCAGCTCTGGAGCGACGACCCCAAAAACAACCGGACACAGGAACGTGAGAGACTTGGAGACGGTCAGAAGGTTAGAAACACACATTCAAACATCAGAGATGCAACTGAGCTGTCATCTTTAGAACATTAGAACAACAGATATTAATGCAGATTATCTTCATTTAATTATCCAATAATCCATGTAAAAAAGGATTAATAATAATTGAAATGAATTGTCTTTTGCAGTTTATATTATCATAAAACAAAACAATATACATTATGAATACATAAATAATAATAATAATAATAATTATTATTATTATTATTATTTTGGCTGTTGTTATTATAATAAATTATTAGTGCACTTATAAAAATAATTATTATTTATGTAAAATTAAAAAAGTGAATTTGAAGAAAAAAATCTTTGATTGAAAATATTTAAAGAAATTTGAAAAAGTTTGCTGATTTTCAGTCTAAAATAGATTGATTTTTAAAATAGTTTTAGAGCTAGCTAGCTAGATGTTACTAGCATAACAAAATATTGCTAGCATGATTTAATTGAATCATCTGGTGTTTGGCTCTATGTTTCTAACATGATTATCATGTTACTAACATGTTATTACCATGATTGGCATGTTCAGTCTAAAATGTTTCTTTGAATGATTAGAGCTAGCTAGCTAGATAGCATGTTACTAGCATAAATAAAATATTGCTAGCATGATTAGCAAGTTACTAGTTTTTTTCTAACATGTTGCTAACATGTTATTAGCATGTCATCATGTTTCTAGCTTGTTTCTAGCATGATTAGCATGTTGTTAGCTTTTTCTAGCATGATTAACATGTTGTAGCTTGTTCTTAACATGATTAGCATGTTAGCATGTTTTTAGAATGATTAACAAATTACTAACATGTTTCTAACATGTTGATAACGTGTTAGTAGCATGTTGTCGTCATGTTTCTAGCATGATTAGCATGTCACCAGCATGTTTTCTTAGCATGATTAGCATGTTCTTAACATGATTGGCATGTTAGCATGTTTTTAGAATGATTAGCAAGTTACTAGCATGTTTCTAACATGTTGATAACGTGTTATTAGCATGTTGTCGTCATGTTTCTAGCATGATTAGCATGTCACCAGCATGTTTTCTTAGCATGATTACCATGTTCTTAACATGATTGGCATGTTAACATGTTTCTAGAATGATTAGCAAGTTACTAGCATGTTTTTAACATGTTATTACCATGTTGTCAACATGTTTTTAGCTTGGTTCTAGCATGTTGTAGCATGTTCTTAACATTAACATGTTTCTAGAATGATTAGCAAGTTACTAATATGTTGCTAGCATGTTTCTAACATAATTAGCATGTTAGTAACATGTTGCTAACATGTTATTAGCATGTTGTCAACATGTTTCTAGCTTGTTTCTAGTATGATTAGCATGTCATTAGCATGTTTCTAGCATTATCATCATGTCACCAGCATGTTGTTAGCATTAGCATGTTAGCATTATTCACCAGCTGCTAGCATGTTGTTAACATGTTGCTAGCATGTTGTTAGCATGATTCACAAGCTACTAGCATGTTGTTAACATGTTAGAATGATTAGCATGATTGTTGGTAGCATGATTCTAGCATGTTTTTAGCATGCTTAACATTTTGTAGCTTGTTTTTTAACATGATTAGCATACTGATAGCATCTGAACGTTCCATCAATCCAAATCTGTAGGATTTTTCCTAGTTTTAATAGTGATTTTTAGAAAAACAGTAAGTTGCATCAGTTAGAAAAGATAGAAGAATAATACGTTTTAATAGCATTTCAGTAAGTTGGTTTTCTCAAGTGCACTTTATGAATAACAGCAGAACGCACGAGTCAGTCTGTAGTTTAGAGGAGGCTGATGAGATTGAAATGTGAATCTGTCTGTATTTTGCAGATTGAGCTGCACTTTATGGGTTCGTGTGTTCGCTGGTTCCCCGTCCTTCATCCCGGATGTGTGTACAGATTAATTGCTCGCAACACTGAGGTACGACACACACACTCGCACCAATTCATCATCTCCCATAGTCTGACATCTCACTATAAAGATGTAAAGTCTATTTATTCTGATCAGTTTTGAAAGGCTGAGATTATGTGGTTGACATGTACAGCTGTTAGTCACAGTCCTGTCTTTTTAAAGTGCCCCTATTATGCCTTTTCAAATATGTCCTTTCATGCAGTGTGTCGTGTAGCTGTATGTGAACATAAATATTAGGGATGCACGATATTATCGGACTGATATCGGAATCGGCCGATAATGGCTTTAAAAGTAAATATCGGCATCGGCCCGATATGAAAAATTATGCCGATATGTCTTGCCGATAAGGGAAATATGTTAACTTGGTGTGCAGGGTGCGCTAGCGATTAGATCAGGTCAGCAGTGTGGCTCATTCTTGAAATAAAGTTTTGCCTGAATGGTAATTGCATTCACTGATTTCAATGGCTGCATTTAAACTGAGAATGGATGTACAGAATGAGGCTTTGGTGTGTGATAACGGAGTAAACAATTATAGCATGTGGCAGCCTTACCTGGGTCCTATAATGCTTGTTCGGCAAGAAGTAGGGGTGTCAGTTTTCGATCATTTCCATGATTGATTGTCGTTTAAATGTTAACTTTAATGCAAACTGCGTCTATTGTAGTGACATATAGTGACATGACAGGATGTGCAATGCCACTTGAAATGCCAGCGTCCTCAACCGAATTATTTATTTATTTATTTATTTTTTTTTTTTTTTTGTCTTAGTAGCAAGTAGCATGACTATGAAACAAATAGATGTAAATATGGTCATCTGATAAAAAATGAAGAGAGCGCGCTGCTGTTCCGTTTGGGATCATTTTACTGTTTCATACCAGTCACTAGACCGTTGAATGTGCCTTTTTTAAATGCTTTCACGGTGCTCGTTGTTGTATTTTGAAACACGATCGCAATGTTTGCAATTGACATGATCAGCATTTAAAATAAACTGATCCCAAAAGTATTTACGGCGCGCGGCCGGTGAACCTCTTTCACCGACGGCGCTAAGGCAGAACACACCGTTACTCATACGAACATTTTTACGGGTGTATTATGACACAAATGAGGTACAAAGCCTTTTTTTAAATAATTGGTTAGCAGGCAAATGTTATACATAGTGACCATGGTCGGATTCATGCTGTTCGAGCCCATAGATTTAAAGCAATAGGCGGTTGTGTTCTGTTTTGCCGGTAGGTTACACATTTCCACGAACTATAATAAATAATATTTATAGTTTCTTCCAAATCCTCATCATCTCACCCTTTAATTTCGCAGGTTTATTATCTTGTCATTCACTTTTAATCCATGTTTTCGTATCTCTTACTGTGGTAAACATGCGGGTGGAAAATAAAAGATTTCGTGGCAGTGAATTAAAAATTCGTTCATACGATTTATTAATTTGTTCCCTTATTTTACAAATTAACAAAAGAATAAATCGTAGGAACGAATGAACCAGTTGTAGTCATGAATTTTGTCCTGTTCGTGTCCCGCAGCCCTGTCAAAGCGCAGTGCAGCATATGAAACAATTAGCCTATTTGTGGAAATTATAATTAAACATGAATTAGTGACTAAATTTCTATTACTTTCCACGTTGATCATGCGAAGAGGTGCTTTTGGTGTGATCGCTTCGTGTATAGATCCTGGTTTGTATTTGCTGCTTCAGCAGGAGCGCGAAAGTGCTCGCAGCGCGCGGCAAAATGAAGCGAATATTGAGGAAACAAAGGCAGACCCAGGATTTGGTTTTCAAGTAAAAGACCGCTTGGTAAACCAGAGAAGATGAACATGTTGGTATTAGTGTGCAAAAAAACAAACAAACAAACAAAAAAAAAAACTGCAAGCACTGTCACAGTCAGTCAGTTTAGTTTTACTTTAATTTTGAAAAGCTTGTTATCTTTGCCATTTGTCTCAGGTTATGGAGGCTTTCTTTTTATGTATTTGATTCCTCAGTGTTTGCTAAACGTTCTGTAATTTATTAGTCGGCATATAATACAACATGTGGTGTATTCCGGGTATGCTTTTTATTGTTTCCAAACAAAAGGATATATCGGTATCGGTATCGGCATCGGCCAAAATGAACCGAAAAATATCGGCATATCGGATATCGGCAAAAATCCAATATCGTGCATCCCTAATAAATATTATGCAAAGTTGTGAAGCCGACAGTGCACGATAAATAAACATAGTCTATCAAATAAAAGAGTCGGCTCATGTTTGCCTGAACGAGTCGTCAGGATTTCGAATCTTTTTCTGTTACGGCCACACGTCACAAAGTAACAGATTTGCATAATGTCCGCCCACGTTCTACATCACCCATAAAGTTCCATGGGGTTTACATCACATGGAAATTTACACGTACATTATGCGGAAGACGCTGTATCATCTGCTGTGAGTGAAACTGTTTTATATTCACTTCCAAAAGATGATGAATCTACAAAGATTGTATTTTCTGGTGATCTTTCAAAATAAGTAGTTGTGTATGTTATGTTGTGTAACAGCCCTGCACATGTCTTGCTAACCGGCTAAATCACGCTTCTGTAGTTCTGTTGTTCAGCTGTGAACTCACTGTAGTCTGACAATGTGTGATTGATGCAGCTTGACTGTCTGTCTGTCTCATTAGTTGGATTAATGATAAAGGATGGTGCACAAAGCGGCTTCACACCGAATGCAGAAAGCGCTGTGATATGAAACCCCCTTCGTTTTAATTGCTTCCGCCCTGCGAGGACGGCTTGTTTCGGCCTCGAGCAAAGCGCACACGCAAATGAGTTTTTGCCGCTGCGCTCTGAAGGGCTGAACTGAACCCAGCGGCAGCGCAGCGCTTTCCCTGTTCGGTGTGAAAGCTGCCTTAATGCATTATACAGTGTTGAAGTTTACAACATAGAGATGTGCCCAGTTCACTTACATAAGCAAATTGCGAGCACTTTCCATGGTAGACCGTGCTAACTTGTCGATCAACCACTTCAGCCGTTTCATCGTCAGACTCCGGCTGGAATTGTTATGGTAAAATCGATGCCATCTTTTCTATGTATTGACAAGTCTCCAGGGCTGTCAGTCAGTTATAACAATGGGCGTTTCGTTCTCTGACACGCTGTACGCGTTAGACCAATCATAAAGGACTGCGCCATCTGACCAATCACAGCAGTCTGATTCTTCGAACTGCTTCGCACGAGTCGTTTATGAATCATTTAGAAATGGGGTAAAATTAAATCTATTTTTGGGGGAAACAGAAGTGTTTTTTGACCTTGCATACATATAAACCTGTTTTGGGAGTCTATTAAAACAATATTAGCAAACTTAAAATGGCATAATAGGGGCACTTTAACATCTGTCTTTCTCTCTCTCAGGACGTGAGTGTGTTAAAAGCCAAGGTGGTTTCGGCGAGGGGCGGAGTCACACAACTCAGCAGCCCCGCCCTCCTGCTGCAGCCGCAGTGGCGCATTCACACGATCGCTGAAGAGCTGCCTGATGCACAGGTACACACACTATACACACACACACATTCACACAGGTGTAAATTGATTGATTGTGACCTTTGACCTGTGGTGTGTTCTCAGTCAGGTGTTCCTGCGCTCATGAGCGTATCTGAAGTTCTTCACAGCAGGTGATGATTGTCACACTAAACGTGTCTTTACATCTAAAGCATTCAGCATCATCTGAGTGATGGTTTGCATTTTACAGCTCCGCCCCTGAGGTCGTCTCCTTTTACGGAGTCATTACTAAGCGAATCACATTGCAGGAGGACAACGGAACCAAAGCCAAGATCCAATCGCTGAAGGCTGAGAAAGGTTTGGCCCCGCCTCCGAACATTTGCTGACTGAGTCAGTGTATTTATATCAGATGTTTGACAAGAACTCTCATTCTCTATAAATATACAGATGAAAGCACTGAGCAGGATCTGCGGGTGCGTTTGACCGTCCAGGATGCTGAATGTCCCGGTCATGTGATTGACGTGTATGTGGATCTGTCATGTGGTCCGTACACGCTCGGTCTGATCGCCGGAGCTACGGTTTCTATCTGTCACGTTCAACGCAAAGTCTCCAGGTCAGTCTCTAATGATTTTAATTTCTTTCTGAAGACATCTGGACTAGTTCAAAGATAAATACTAGGCACACATTGATTTATAAACTCAGTATATACTCTGTAGGAAATCTCAGGTCTGATTGTTTATATTGTCACAACTCTTTTTTACCCAGCTCTATGGAGGCCCAAACCTGCAAAAATAAAACAAACAAATAAATAAATACATAATAAATAAATGAATAATAAATGGTTTGATAAAACTTTTTTTTTTTTTTTTTTTTAATTTTAGTGTAATTAAGCTTACACTTCATTTGAAATAAATCAATTCTAAGACCAGTCCACCTGATAATTTACAAAATATGTAAAAATAAACACACAAAAAAATGTAGTAACATTTAAATATGAAAATAAATACTACAGTAAATAATGGAAATAATATAATGTATAAAAAATGGCTCAATAACCAAATACAATTCATTTTTAATTTTTTGTGTAATTAAATGTACACTCTAATCTATAAAAAAAAACCAACAGTAAGCAAGACCAGCCAAGAAAAGAATTGTGAAAAATAATTAATAGAATAAAAATCAATAAAGAACATAATAAGTTAGTTAAATTTTTTTAAAAATGAAACATTATAAAAATTATTTTTTTAAGCAAGTCATTTATTCATATAATTCAACCAACAGTAAGCAAGACCAAGAAAATAAATGTGAAAAATAATTAATAGAATAAAAATCAATAAAGAATAAATAGGGGAAAGTAGTACAAAAATAAATTCAGGGCTAAATGTAATTAAAAATTAAACATTATAAAAATAATTTAAAAAATTATTTGTTTAAGCAATGTATTTCGTATATCATGTATTTTATGTATTTCGTATTTATTTATTTGATTATTTTGAGTTTTTGCAGGTTTGGTCCTTTATAAAAAATTACTCTTCCAAAAAATAGTGTGTGTGATATTATAACATATATCATTCTAATAATAAATATATATTCAAAGCTGTTTTGAAACATTAAGTATTGTGAATACTTAGTAATGGTGTGTGTGTGTGTGTGTGTGTGTGTTTCAGAGCGAGTAACGTGTACTGCCGCTCTCTGCCCATCAGCTGTGTGAGTGTCACTGATCTGATGTCAGTCCGTTCAAGGTGAGGCACACACTTATTTGCACACCTGTGTTTGGTTACAGTTAAGGACTGAGCTTTGTTCGTAAGTGACAATGACACTTAAACCTCAGTTCAGTCCTGAACGTCAATCCAGCTAGAGTTTGATCTTAAAGAGACAGAATGTTGCACTTTTTTTATTTATTATTATTTATCTGTGCATATCATTATTTTATGCATTATTGTGTATTAGTGCATTATTTTACACTAGTCTGCAATTATGAATGATTTATTTTGGGCATATCATTTTTTTAATGTGTTATTGTATTCGTTTTCACTAATAATTTATGCATAATGTTTTTTTCTTGTTAGGTTGTTTAACTCAGTAAGTCACAATTTCCATCTCATGCCAATTTTGAGAAGAAAAATTAAATAAAAATATTGCATTACATGTATGTGAATAAAAAGTACATGTGTTTATGATTTGAATAATGAATTATTTTGATGAATAAGCAATGTTTTGTCCAATGATGTGAATGTTTGACTTTAAATTCTCACACAAAAAACTGACATCAAATCAGGGTTCGTACAAGGTACTTAAAATACTTGAAATGGACTTTTAGAAATGTAATGCCTGGAAAACCCTTGAAAATATCAATGTTCCTGAAGAGGTACTTAAAAAGTGCTTGAATTATTGAAAGTGTATCTAAATGTTTAATTTTGTCAATAAGCACATATCATGCAAAAATCACAAATTCTCAAAAAAAAAAAAAAAACATACTCTTTTTGCTTATTTCAGTTAATGTCAGAAAACATGCAGGCTAAGCCAGTAGTACTGACAGTGTCGTGTAAACATGACTGGAGACACGAAAAGAGGAACAGATGAACCGAATCAATTGAGTCATTTACAATGGAACCTTGTTACTTTTGTCATTCATTTCAAGTGATTCACTAGCAAAAACCAGATCATATTAAGAGCCATTCATTTTCGAATTTCAACATCACTTGTAACAAATTTAAAAAGCATGTAGCGATGGGTGAAACAGAGCTTTTAGAATCTCAGAATCAGTTAAACCATTGCCTTGCGAAATGATTCACTATTGCAAAGTGTTCCAATCGGATCGCATATCGTGAATTATTTGATTTAGATTGGAAGGGGTTTGTGAATCATTTTGCGAATTGAATGATTCAAATCAAGTGATTCGATATGTAATTTGAAGTCCCGATCTAAATAAAGTGATTTGCGATCCGTTTGTGAATTCACGGTTTGTGAATCATTTTGCGAGTTGAATAATTCAAATTAAATTATTCAATACATGATTTGAAGTCCCGATCTAAATCAGATGAATCATGATACACACTCCGAGTCCTGATCTGAAATGATCATTTCAGTTCGTGAATCATTATTCAGATCGGGACTTTAGAGTGTGGATCATGAATCATTTGATTGAGATCAGAACTTTGTGTATCGTGAATCATTTGTTCAGATTGAGACTTCAAATAGCGTATCGCAAATCATTTGATTTAGATCGGAAAAGTTTTGTGAATCATTTCGCAAATTGAATGATTCAAATCAAATGATTCGATATGTAATTTGAAGTCCCGATCTAAATCAAGTAATTTGCCATCCGTGCTCCGAGTCCTGGTCTGAAATGATGGTTCACGAATCATTATTCAGATCGGGTCTTCAGAGCGTGGATAACGAATCATTTGATTTAGATCGTAACTTTGTGTATTGCGAATCATTTAATTTAGATCGGAACAGTTTTGTGAATCATTTCACGAATTGAATAATTCAAATCAAATGATTCGATATGTGATCTGAAGTCCTGATCTAAATCAAATGATTTGCGATCTGCACTCCGAGCCCTGATCTAAAATGATAGTTTGTGAATCATTATTCAGATGTGGGACTACAGAGGGTGGATCATGAATCATTTGATTTAAAACAGTTTTGTGAATCATTTCGCAAATTGAATAATGCAAATCAAATGATTCAATATGCAATTTGAAGTCCCGTTCTAAATCAAATGATCCGTGATCTGCGATCCGCGCTCCGAGTCCTGATCTGAAATGATGGTTCACGAATCATTATTCAGATCAGAACTTCGCATGTCGCGAATCATTTGATTTAGATTGGAATGGGTTCATGAATCATTTCATGAATTGAAAGATTCAAATCAAATGATTCAATACACGATTTGAAGTCCCGATCTAAATCAGATGATTCATGATCTGTGCTCCGAGCCCTGATCTGAAATGATGGTTTGTGAATCATTATTTAGATTGTAACTTTAGAGCGAGTCATTTGATTTAGAACAAAACTTTGGTGCGGGTTCGTGAATCATTTGTTTCATATGAGGATTTCATATGCAGTAAATGCAGTAAATAAACAAAGTGGCAGAGATGCTTTGTTTGATCTTATTTCGCTCTGTGTTTCATGTTTTCTCTCTGTAGGTCAGACGTGGCTCCGTCTCCTCCTCCCATGATGCTCTTGGGTGAGTGGGCGTCGGACCGGGCCCATCGGTGTGTGCTGGCTCAGGTCAAAGGTCACGTGGTGTGTGTGTTGTCTCTGCGGCTGAAGTGGACGTGTTCTCTCTGCGGGAGCATCTTCAGACAGGTAATGATGTCATGCGACGTCCGCCCACTTTCAGCGGCCTTCATTTTAGAATTATTTTTCATGTTTTTTTTGACCCCGTGTACGTTTCGTCCTCACAGACATCCTGTGGCCGAACTCACCCACCGTGTGACTCCACCAGCGCAGTGTTTCAGGCCGAGGCCAAGTGAGTGTGTGATAGTATGATGATGGAAACACACCCTGACTGTTGAGTCATTGATTTTGTGTGTGTGTGTGTGTGTAGGGTGGTGGTGGAGGACGGCTCTGCTGACGCTCACGTTTGGTTCTGGTCTGACACCGTCTGCGATCTACTGATGTTGAATGCCAGTCAGTGGGAGGGGCTTCAGAGGCACGTCAAGGTCAAAGGTCAGGTGAAGGTGTACACACGCGGACACAGCATGGTGAGTGTTTCAGCTGTATATGCGTACGTGAGCATTTTAATGTGTTCATGTGATCACTCTGAGTACGTGTGTGTGCAGACGTGTGACGAGGACCCTGATGATGCTGTAGTTCAGTATCTGAGCTGTTTGTGCTCCAGCACCGCCGTGTGTCGACAGATTCACCTCACCTGCCGCCTGCGAGCTCAGAGAACAGGTGAACATGCACACACGATTAAACAGTGCACATGCATAGGGCTGCACAATTTGGGAAAATATGTGATGCGATCTGGGAAAACCTGTCGGATGTCACGCTGGGACGTTTTCGGGAAATTCCAAAAATAGGTTGAATGTATTAATTTATTTATTTATTTTTTTTTTTTTTGTCAAAATTAGGTTTTGAACATCATCTGCTGTTTTTCAGCTTGTTATAATAAATTATGTTTGTTATAAATATTTTTGTGTTAAATGCACAGTAAATATTGTATAATTAAACTCTTGTTCCAAAACAGAAATAAACAAAATAATTCTGTTTTATTAGGATTTTTTTTGTTAGTTTTTTTTTTTTTTGTCAAAATTAGGTTTTGAACATCTGCTGCTGTTTTTCAGCTTGTAATAATAAATTATGTTTGTTATAAATATTTTTGTGTTAAATGCACAGTAAATATTGTATAATAAAACTCTTGTTCCAAAACAGAAATAAACAAAATTCTGTTTTATTAGTTTTTTTTTTTTTTTTAGTTTTTTTTTTTTTTTTTGTTTTTAGGTTTTTATTAAATTATTATTCTATAACATCTTGTCTATTGTATCTTGCTGAAATTCACTTGTTAAGTGCAGAAAAATAGCGATTTATAGCAGCAAGCAGAAATGACTGTTCTCTTATGTTAAGAACGTGCTGCTGAGGTGCTTTCCCTAAAAGGAGAAGTCCACTTCAAGAACAAAAATTTACAGATAATATACTCACCAAGATGTTCGTGTCTTTCTTTCTTCAGTCATAAAGAAATTGTTTTTGAGGGAAACATTTTCTCCATATAATGGACTGATATGGTGCCCCGATTTTGAACTTCCAAAATACAGTTTAAATGCAGCTTCAAAGGATCCCAAATGCAGTTGAAGGCGAAATGATTGGTTAAAGTGTTTCAATTGTATTGTTTTCATGAGGAAAAAACTATCGTTTCACTAGATAAGTCCCTTCTTCCTCGGCTGGGATTATTTACAAACGCATTTGTGATCGTTTGAAGCTGCATTTAAACTGTATTTTGGACGTTAAAAATTGGGGCACCATATCAGTCCATTATATGGAGAAAAATCCTGAAATGTTTTCCTCAAAAAAACATAATTTCTTTTTGAAGAAAGAAAGACACGAACATCTTGGCTAACAAAAAAAAAACCCTAATAAAACAGAATTTTGTTTATTTCTGTTTTGGAACAAGAGTTTTATTATACAATATTTACTGTGCAATATTTACTACATATGGAAGTTCAATTTTTTTATTTTTTTATTTTTTTATTTTTGCACCCACAGATTCCCGGTTTTCAAATAGTTGTATCTCAACCAAATATTGTCCTGTCCTAACAAACCACACATCAATGGAGCTTATTTATTAAAAAAAAAAAACAGAATAAGAAATGTTACAATTGTACAATTTAACTGTGAAGTACAAATTAGTATAATAATAATAATAATAATAATAATCATACAATCATCATTTCAGTTTTTCCTAGAGGATTTTGTGAAACAGAATGGGCTTAGAGCTTTTAACTATGTGCTCTTAAAAAGCACCAGATTCTCATATTTAACTTTAAAACTTAAATGAAAAAAACATGCATTTGTAAAGTTAAATGCTTCAGTCTGGTGCATTGTAAGAGCTCAAAATTAATTATCCAATTATATTTAAATTATAATTATTTAATATAAATTTATATTATCCAACTGCACTGTAAAATAAATGTAATGAAAATAAAAATAAATTAATGAAAATAAAAATTTTCGTAGTATTATAACTATTTTAAAGTAGTAAAATTACATTGTTTATATCCTAATATTGTTTCTAAAATGTCTTAATTGCAGAAAAATGCTGTTTTTGTGAAAACAGGTTTACAAACGTGTTTTATTACAAATCTAGTGAAATGCTGACATCATCTATATACGAAAATGGAAATTATGCGCATGTGAAAATTAAATGTCTTTTCAAGTTTGTGAATATTACAAGTTTGTGAATAATTACAATTTATTTGTAATGTAAAATCAAATGAACATTTTAATTGAGCAAATGCAGAGATGAGTTTGTGTAAAACAGCATTTACTTTGAATTGAGATACTAAAATCACTGGATCATGAGCTGCTCACGTGTAAATGAACACAGTGTCATGCTTCGTTCTGAAACATGCAGTGCATTTACTTTATTTAATTAAATCAAAACATTTAAGTTTGTTAATCACACTTTGCCATATTGCAATTTCATATTTTGATTAATAATGCAACCTCAACTTGCATACAAAACCAGTCTGACAAATAACGCAACAAATGCTAAATGAAGTGTGTGTGTGTGTGTTTCAGGGAAATCTCAGCTGAGGAAAGTTCATCGAGGGCCAAACTGAATTCATTTGCAAATTCACACCTGCACTGCAGTTACACTGCCAACACATACACAAACACTAAACACACACACACTGATACACAAACCAGTGCAGAATGACTGGTGTGTCGCAGACGTGTGTCAGGTGATCAGATGCTGCTCATTGTTTTATATGTTTAATGTTCTGCTGCTGTTTTTCAGCTTGTTATTATAAATTATGTTTGTTATAAATATTTTTGTATTAAATGCACAGTAAATATTGTATAATAAACTCTTGTTCCAAAACAGAAATAAACAAAATTGTTTTATTAGTTACGTTTGATTTATAGATTTGAATGTCTTAAATATCAGTTCAGCTTGAAGTCTGTCAGCACTAACCAATCACAGAGTAGGGAAGCACGTGGGGGCGGAGCTCCTGGCTTACGAGCGCTCTGTGGGCGGAGCTCCTGACAGATGAGTGCTCAGGGGGCGGAGCTCACGGACGGTCATTAATCAGACAGACGGCAGCAGGACAGCAGGTATGTCACATTAAAACCGCTCACATGATCAGCAGCTCTAGTTTCACTGGGGTTTGAATGGGTTTGTGTTTTTGGACGTCTGATATCTTCTCGTGTCACTCACTGTGTCAGTTGTGCTTGCTGAATATTGTTCATTTTAACGGCTCTTATCAAACACACACTTCTGTCTCCAGCAGATCTGTCTGTGTGTGTGTGTGTGTGGACATTGGCTCTGTGTGTGTGTTTGTAATAGAAATCAATATGTGCAGCAAAAGAGTAAATAAAGCTTCAAAGATAGAGCAAGGATCTTCTGAAGTCATGATTTCACATGTGGAAGAAGCTTCTGGTAGTTTTAGTTAGTGTTGGTGCTTTGTAACTGGTTCCTGCACTAGTTTGTTGTTATTTTTAGGACTAATGTCTCACATTGTTTCTTATATTCTCAGTCTGAAGAGGTTTCAGATGCTGTAGATTCATTGTCATGAACTCGACTCTGGTTTTGCTGGATGATCTGATGCAGAGATTCCGGCGAACCCCTTTTGACCTCAAATATTTACTTGAAGCCCCTCTGAGATTTTAAGTTAATATTTTAATAACTGAACAACACATTCACATGTTCACAGTTCTCTGATGTCCGTTATGATATGCAGATTAACAAGTGAAATAGTTCCTCTTTTTTAGAAAGTGTTCGATTTTAACTGGACTTAAAATAATTTACTTTAATTTGACTGTTTTGTTTAATTTATAGTAGGTGATTTTAATAATTATTAGCAAGTGTTAGATTGTTTTATTTTAAAATTGCTTATTTTGTCAGCTGGACATTTAATAGTTGAATTAATGTCTAATTTTGATCATCTTTTTTTTTTTTTTTGACATTTTGACTATTTAGTATTTAGTAAGTAATATGGGAGTTATCGGTAAATGTTTAATTTTGATTGTTTTATTTTAAAATCACTTTGTTTCAATTTGACTTTTAATGTTTTGATTCATTTTAGTAAGTGTTTTATTTAGATTTTTTTGGTTAATTCTACATTTTAATTTTTTAATTGTTAGTAAGTGTTTTATTTAGGGGTTTTTAATTATTTTATTTTAACATTTTGATTTCATGATAATATGAAATTCATTTTTAGTATAGTATTTAGTATTCATTTAGTATAGTCATTTTTAGTCACACACACACACACACATTTTTCAACATTTGAAGTGGATCAAAACCTTTCATCAAAGTTTTCCTAAAATAAAATGTGTTTTATTTAGACTGTTTACTATTATTATTTTTAAAATTTTTAGGAAGAGTTTTATTTTATTTTTTTTTATTTTAAAATCCTTGATTTAAGTGTTTTATGTTAAAACCATTTATTTTAAATTTACATTTTTGTAATTTAAGTGTTTTATTTCGACTGTTTCATTTTTAAACCAGTTATTTTAATTTGACATTTTTACTATTTATTTATTTTTAGGAATTGTTTTATTTAATTTTTTTAATTTAAAATCTTTAATTTAATTTTACACTTCAATACATTTAGTGTTTTAATTTTGATTTGTTTTGTTTTCAAAATGTTTATTTAATTTGACACTTGTGATTTAATTATTTTTAGTGTTTTATTTTTATTCATTTTAAAATAATTTATTTAATTTGACACTTTTATGGTTTAATCATTTTTTTTTAAATATGTTTTGTTTTGATTAGTTTTATTTTAAAACCTTTTATTTATTTTGGTTTCATATTTTCTAGCCAGTTTAGGCTCATGTTTGTGATTTTAAACTGAAACTTCAGGTATTTTTTCTCAGCATCATGTATGGTCTCACAATCACTGTATGTTTTGTGTAAATGTGCCAAGAGTGAGAAAGTTCTCAGTTCCTCTCATGATCTTCAAGATCTTCTTTTTTTTTTTAGTTGCTCTGTGGGTTTGTGAAGCTGCTGTAATGATTCACAAAAAAAAAAAAAAAAACTGTAAATGTAATAATGCATTTAGCCATTTTTGATTAATTCTTGTCTGTAGGAACTCATGTGAGCAGAGAAGCTTTTCAGTTCTTCCTGATGATCTTGAAGATCTTTGACAGTCACAGGACTGGTTTAAGCTACACAAATACAGCTAAAATGTTGCATTTAGCTATTGTTCTTTTATTTGATGCTGGTCTTCAGCTCTGTGTGTTTATGTGTGTGTTTGGTCATTATTTCCCGCGTGTGTTCGGGCGTGTCGCGGGCGCTGTGGTTTATCTGTCGCTGGACACGAGAGATAGTCTGAGGAATGCAAGAGATGCTCGTGATGTCGTCAGCGCTGGGATTGATGGGAAATGAGCTCAAGCGCGGTCACTGTTGCATCACATCTGTTGACTGATCCGGTCAAAAATACAGGAGTTTCCAACATGACACAAACAATCAACAATCAAAGTCAGTGTGACTGATGTGTGTCGTGCTGTGAATTGATCGTGCTCATTAGGAAAAATGGCAATAAAATGCACAATGTGACGACTGGTGTGTGAAATACAGGTTATAAGTTATTATTAGGTATGTTTATATTTATAATTATCTGTATATTAAAACAATAGAGGTCTGTGTAATGTCTTTATGGAAGTGTGTGTGAATCACAGGTGTCGAAGGATGATGGATTCTGTCGCAGGATTGATTTCTGGGGTAAGAGCTTTATTCATTTAATCAGTCGTTTGTTAATTATTTCATTCATCTGTTGGTCAGCCTAAATACAGGTTTATGCATTTTTTTTTTTTTCCTTAAACTTTTTTTTTTCTATTTGTGTTTCTGACAGATTTGATATTTTTGCTTTATAAAAATCACGATCAGTGATTCAACCCAAGTTTCCATTCAGTTCTTTTTGTGATGTTTTGTTATTGACAAAGAGAATATGCATAAAAAAATGTTGCTAAATTTGCTGTTTCCCTGTTTCCAAAAGGCTTTTTACCAATAAAATGATGTGTGTGATGACATCATCCCTAAAAAAAAAAAAAAAAAAAAAACAGAATTGTTGCATATGTTTTGGTGAATCGCAACAAATAAAATTTTCAAATATAATTTCACCTACTGCACAAATTACATAGCCTAGTAGCCTGTTCTTCATCCTCTTAAAACAAAACTTTATTATGTGGCCGTTTAATTGTTTAGATCTACATGAAATTATTTTTTTATTTATTTATTTTTTTTTTTTTTGTACTTTGGTCTTTAGATTATTTAGATAGACCTAGTTCAGCATCAAGCAATGTTCATAAACAGGTGCAGCTGTGTTATAATTATTTTTCTGATTAACTTTAATTGGACTGTATTGGAATAGGAATGTTCATTTTGGGTATTTTATTTCTCCTAACAGACAACTGATGGTTGTTAAGACATTACTAACCGTTAACCGACAAGATTGTTAAATTACAAATGTGACCCTGGACCACAAAACCAGTCATAAGGGTCAATTTTTCCAAATTGAGATTTATACATCATCTGAAAGCTGAATAAATAAGCTTTCCATCGATGTATGGTTTGCTTTGATGGAACAATATTTGGTCGAGATACAACTATTTGAATATCTGGAATCTGAGGGTGCAAAAAATTAAAATATTGAGAAAATCACCTTTAAAGTTTTCCAAATAAAGTTCTTAACATTGCACATTACTAATCAAAAATTAAGTTTTGATATATTTACAGAAGGAATTTTACTAAATATCTAACAAAAATCAATCATTTTGACCCAGTATTTTTGGCTATTGCTACAAATAAACCCCAGTGACTTAAGACTGGTTTTGTGGTCCAGGGTCACAAATAAATGTGACCCATTACAAATACCTAAATTTGTTTTCCAGGGATTCATTTTATAAATGAAAAAAGCAGCATAAACAACAGAACTTGAGGATTCACATGATCACACACCTGCAGCGCTTTTGCGAACAGAGAGAAGCATCATAAAGCTATATATTAAAGAAATAAATAGGCTTATATGCAAAATATATATATTTTTGTAAATAATACATTTACAAAACAAAAAAAAAAAAAACAAGTAGCAGCCTATAGATGCAGAATTTCGTTTCATTTTTGAGATGGGCTCTTGAGAAAGCAGCATCCTGTTTGTTTCCTTTATTTCACAAAAGCACAATGTTTTGTTTTAACTGAATGTACACTAATAAAATAAATATTTAAAATACTTTCGAATAATGTCTTACTCATAAATAACAGATTGGCTATTAAAATAATAGCACATTTGTCTCATTTTAAATGAATACTAAAAACTGAGATAAAAAATTTACTTCAGACAGAAATTCACTTTTACTATGGTAAAACAAACATTCAGCGATATCATCAAAAGGCTTTTGAATTTTAGCGCCCTTTTTTCTCTGTATGGTGTTGCTATGGCAACTAGTAAATGCTGTAAATTTGGTTATGCTGGCGTGTGTGGAAATATTTAAACCACGTGTGTTACAGTTAACCCCGACTTAGTTTGTGCCCCGCGCACCCCCAAGATAACAAGCCAAAACTAATTAATTTTTGTGCAAAATTAATACATTTTAACTTGCAAAGTACTAAAGGAACATCAAATTAAGATATGTATAATATATACACTACCGTTCAAAAGTTTGGGGTCAAAGAACATAATAGTCTTTAAAGTCTCTTATGCTCATCAAGGCTGCATTTATTTGATTAAAAAACTCAGTAATATTTTTTTATGTTTTTACAATATAAAATAATGTTTTTTATTTTAACATACTTTAAAATAGAATTTATTCCTGTGATGAAAAGCTGAATTTTTATCAGCTGTTACTCCAGTCTTAAGTGTCCCATGATCCTTCAGAAATCATTCTAATATGTGGATTTATTATTAGAATGATCAATGTTGGATAATATCAACAGTTGTGCTGCCAAATATTTTTTTTTTCAGGATTCTTTCATGAATAACAAGTTTAAAAAGTACAGTGTTTATTCAAAATATAAATATTTTATAACATTGGAAAATATTTATTATTAACTTTTAGTAAACTTTTAATTATTAACTTAATACATCCTTGGTGAATAAAAGTATTAATTTCTTAAAAAAAGGAAATAAAAAAAAAAGTACTGACCCCAAACTTTTGAACGGTAGTGTAAGTCTATCATATATAAAATAGATAATATAATAATAATAATATTAATATGATTTAATGCGCTTTGAACTACAGAGAAACGGTCCTTTAACGTGAGCTACACCACGGACGATGCCTATAGGCTAATTCTGTCATGTGGCATCACATTTAATTGCCTTACAATCCTTTTCTGGAGTGTTTCCAAACAAGTTGTTGCAACATTTAAACTATCAATATAGAATTTATGCTCTGAAATGACATTTCTATCAGCTATATCGGTAAAATTTTTTGAAGCGCTAAATATTTTTTTGAAAAAAATCACCTGATTATTCTGGATGCCTCCTATTTTGTGTGTGAGCAGGCGGGAGGGGGCGGAGCTCAGGCGAACGAGGGCGTGGAAGAAGGGGGCGGGGTCAGGCGCCGGGTGCCTCCCGTTGAGCTGAAGCTGGTCCCGCTGGAGGAGGGGTCAGAGGTCACTCTGAACAGTGACATCACCAGTGCCCTGATGCTGCAGCAGCAGATGGACCGCAGGAAAGCAGCCATCTACCTCACGCTCAGCGGCCTGCTCATCTTCACCACAGGTCAGCACACACACACACACAGTGCTTTTATCTGATTTGTCTATTTTAAAATGTGACCCTGGACCACAAAACCAGTCATAAGTGTCATTTTTTGAAATTGAGATTTATACATAATCTGAATAAATGAGCTTTCCATTGATGTATGGTTTGTTAGGACAATATTTGGCTGAAATCTGAAGGTGCAAAAAAATCAAAATATTGAGAAAATCACCTTTAAAGTTGTCCAAATGAAGTTCTTGGCAATGTATATTACTAATATAAATAAAAATTAAGTTTTGACATATTTACGGTAGAAAATTTACTAAATATCTTCATGGAACATGATCTTTACTTAATATCCTAATGATTTTTGACATAAAAGAAACATCAATACTTTTGACCCATACAGTGTATTGTTGGCTATTGCTACAAATAAACCCGTGATACTTATGACTGGTTTTGTGCTCCAGAGTCACGAATAATTTAGATTAATTGGACTTTTTTTGTTGTTTTGTTTAATTTATATTAAGCAATGTAGTAATTCACTGTTTAATCACTTATTTTTCCAGTTAGTCATTTAATGGTTGAATTAATTTTTAGTTGGTGTTTTTTATTTTAGTTTAATTTATTTATTAATTTATTTATTTAATTTAGTTTAATTCATGTTTTATTTTGATGATCTTGTTTTAAAATAATTTGTTTTAATTTGACATTTTTAATGATTTAATATTTAGTAAGTAATATGGGAATTATCAGTAAGCATTTAATTTTAATTGTTTTATTTTAAAATCACTTTCAATTGAACAATGATTTAATTAATTTGACTAAGTCTTGTATTTGGATTTTTTTGTTTAATTCTACATTTTTAATTATTTAATTATTAGTGTTTTATTTATTTATTTTTTATATATAAATGATTTTATTTTAACACGTAGATTTCATGACATTATGAAATTCATTTTTAGTAAGCGCTTTATTTTTATTTGTTGTATTTTGTTTAACTGTACATTTTTTATGATTACATTTTAAGTAGGGCTGTTTAACAATTAATCGCATCCAAAAAAACGTTTTTGTTTATGTAATATATGTGTCTATACTGTGTATATTTATTATGTATATATAAATACACACACATGCATGTATATATTTAAGAAAAATATGTTATGTTTATATATTAAAAACATTTATATATAATACCAATTATAAGAATATAAATATATACATGTAAATATTTTCTAAATATATACTGTTTGTGTGTGTATTTATATATACATAATAAATGTACACAGTATACACACATATATTATGTAAACAAAACGTTTTATTTTGGATGTGATTAATCGCAATTAATTGTTTAACAGCACTAATTAAAGTGTAATATAGTAATATAGTATTTATTAGTAAGTTTTATTTTAAATTTTCAAAAATTTTTTTAAAATCACTTATTTTAATTTGACATTTTTGTGGTTTAATTTTTTAAGTAATTCAGTCATTTTAGTCATTATTTTTTTTATTTTAAAATATTTGTTTCAGTAATTTACTAAGTGTTTTATTTTAATTGTTTTATTTTGAAATATGACTTGCACCTGCAGTGTAATGTGAGATCATGTAACATCAGTGTATCGTACTGTTGTTTGATTATCTGGTCCACAGCGTTCCTGCTGGGATACGTGGCGTTCCGTGGAATGTGTCGTTTGTGCGGGAACGATGCCGATCTGATTCCTCTGAGCGACGCGGCGGGAACTCAACACTCGCCCGAGGGAGGCGTCATGTACATGGCCGAACTCAGAGAGATGCTCAAGAAATACCTGAAGGAGGAGAGGATTGAGAGCACACTCAGGTCAACAACTACTGTTATCTACTATTAATTACTCTGAAGCTGCTTTAAAACAACCTGTGTGGTATTAAACGATACAGAAATCAAAGTGACTTGACTGAAGATTCATTCATATTACTTTGCAATGAATAATTTTGAAATGTAAAATGTGTATTAAAAATGTATCAAATAATAGAAATGTCCAGTTAAAACAAATAAACGGTTTTAAAATACAACAATCAAATATAATAATTAAATTAAAATGTAAAAACACAAATTGGAATATATTTTAAATTAAAACAAATCAAAATAAAACACTAAAGATTTACTGAATCACAAAAATAGCAAATTAGAATAAATAATTTAAAACAAATCAATCAAAACAAAAACTTTGTACTAATTAAATAATAATGAATAATTAAATAATTATTAATAAATAATTAAATAATGATTATATATAATTAAAATGAATTAAAAAATAAATTAATAAAATAATCTATTATTGTATCAATAAAGTTAAAACAAATTACTTTAAAATAAAAGTGAAAATATAACGCTGACTAAAAGTTAAACTATAAAGACATAAAATTGTAAAAAAAAAAAAAAAAAAAAAAAAAAAAAAATGTAATTTTTTATTTTATCAACCCTTGTTCCTGACTCTTTCCTTAATTAATTTATACAAATATTTTAAACAGTAATTTCTACTTTGCACTTTTCATGAGAAAATGTAAAAATTTTATTTACTTCATTTGGTATTTGTGGTATTTTTTCATATTTTCTTATGTTGCTGTGCTTTTTCAGGAAAAGAAAAGTGTTTAAAATAATTATAGTTTTAAAAAATGGATTAAAATATCTTTTTTATAGACTTTGTAAATTGTCTCTTTAGTTGATTATTTTTTTTGTTTTGTTTTTTAAGAGTTAAAATGTGCTGAAATTTGACTTTATTTACTCATTTTTAATAGATGTAATAGATGGATATATAAAATAGTTAAGACTGCACTTTTTTGTAAGAACATTTAAAGATCATAAAAATTATGATTATTATATATATTTAAAAAGAATAAATAAATAAAAATAAAAAAACTTGTATTATATCTAAAAAGGTAAAACAAATTACTTTAAAATATGTCAAAATACAACACTTGCTAAAAGTTAAACAATAAAAACATAAAATCTAAATAAATTATTTTTATTTTATCAAAATAAAATACTAAAAATTTATCAAATAATAAAAAGGTCAAGTTAAAAAGCAAAATAAATCAATAATAATACATTCAAAAAAAGTCTAACATAAATAATTAAAATAAACCCAATTATATTAATATAAAACACTACAAATATAAAATCATAAAGTCAAATTAAAATATTTTTAATTGAAACAAAATTTAACTACTAAACTGTATCATAAACATTAAAATTAAAAAAATTACTGAAGAACAGAACAAACATACAACTCAATCAACTAATAATTGATGCAATACATTTATGAGATTAAAATCATTTGATAATTTGAAAGATGAAATGTCTTATGTTTCATCTGATCGTTTACCAAAATGACTGTAGTATGAATGTGGGTGTGACCTTTGACCTGTGGTTGGAGTCCTGAAAACACCTGTTGAAGTGTTGTGGTGTTTTCTTCAGGCGTGTGAGCCGGGCGTCTCATCCTCCGGGCTCTTCAGAAGGAAACGCAGTGGCTAGAGAAATCCTGCAGAACCTGCAGAACCTGCGCATGGATCACACCTGGACCGACTCGCACTACGCCACGCTGCAGTTTCCCTCCAGGTGAGCGTCTGTCTGCCTTACGCTGATGCAGCTGCTCTCCAGCCAATCACACGTCTCTCCTGCTCCCACAGGACGCAGCGGAACACGCTCTGGTTGGTCGATTCCGAGGGGGCGGAGCTCGAGGAGATTCCGCTGGACAGCGAGGGATACTGCGCCTACAGCGCCACGGGGACGGCCACGGTAACCATGGCGACCGCGCATATACCCGCGCCGCATAACGTAGCGTGTGTTTGGTGTGTTTTAATGTGTGTGTTGTTGAGCAGGGAGGCGTGGTGTACGTGAACTACGGGCGGCGCGAGGATTTCGAGCAGCTGCGCTCGCTGGGCGTCGCCCTCAACGGCTCCATCGCAGTGGCGCGGGTGGGAGGAGACGTGAGCTTCGCCGAGAAGGTGTGGCACGCGCAGGAGGCGGGGCACGTGGGCGTTCTCATCTACCCTGACCCCGCCGACGTCCCGCAGGATCCACGGAGACTCGGCCTTCACAGCAACGCCGTCATCTCTGAACACGTACGTACCGTGATTTTATCAAGATCAAACACTAAAATGTAGAAAATCATAAAAAAAAAATAATAATAATATTACATTATTTTTAAATAAAACAACCAAAAAAACCCCACTAATAATTAAGGAAATGTCAAATAAAAATAAAACACAATATAAATACACATAAAAAACCTATATAAAATATAAAACTTAATCAAAATAAAAAAAAAAATCATATTTTAAGTTAATTGTGATTTTTATCTTTATGTATTTTAACACATCTGTCTGTTTTAAGAAAAAAAAAACTAAAAAAAAAACATTCCAGTTTTAAAGAATAAATTATAAACTTTGAACTTTTATCTCTTTACTTAGTTAATTTTCCCGTATTTTTAAGCGTTCCTAAATTAATTTATACAAATATTTTAAACAGTAATTTCTACTTTGCATATTTTTTTATGAGAAAATGATTTTAAAATAATCAAAATAAAACACTAAGAGGTAAATAAAAATTAATGTAAAACTAAAAAAATGTTAAATCATAATGTTTTTAAGACAAAAAAAAATCACTAATAATTAAAGAAATGACAAATAAAAATAAATTATTTTAAAATAAAAAAAATAAAACTCTAACAATTAAATAGATTTAAAAAAAAAAAAAACCTATCTTAATCATTATTAAACACAAAAGATGTTTAAAATCATAATGTTTTAAGAAAAACTTTATATTTTAAGTTAAGCCTTTTTTTTATCCTTTTTTTAATGTATTTTTTAACATTGCTGTCTTTTTTAAGGACCAAAAAACCATCAAAAAATCATTTGAGTTTTAAAGAATAGATTATAATAGTCTTACACTTTTAGTTAATGTTTACTTATTTTTAGGAGTTGAAATCATACCAAATTTGCCAAATTTTCTTCATTTTGCCCTAGCTCCTGACACTTTTTACTCCTAAAACTTTTTACTTTATGTGGTGTGTGTATATATATATATATATATATATATTATACTGCTGTGCTTTTTAGTTAAAAAGAAAATTTGAATAAAATATCTATCTTTTTATAGATTTTAAATTTTCTCTTTAGTTTCTTTTTCTTAGTTTTTAAAAGTTGAAATGTGCCAGAATTTGTCTGTTTTCATGACTTTATTTACTCATTTTTATTAGATATAATAAATATATAAAGTAGTTGAAACTGCACTTTTTCCTAAGCACATTTGATCATAAAAATATATTTTTTAAAAAATAAAACAACAACAAAAAAACAGCAATAATTAAAGAAACGTCAAATAAAAATAAATGATTTTCAAATAATCGAAACACTAATAATTACATAGAATTTTAAAATAAAACATCAAAATCCATATAAAACACAAAAGATGTTTAAAATCATAATGTTTTTAAGACAATCAAAATAACAACCTTTAAATTTATATTTAAGTTAAATGTGAATCATATCTTTTTTTAATCAAAAAAAATTTTAAAAGTTTTAAAGGATACATTATTATAGCTTATATATATATATTTATACTGCTGTGTTTTTTCAAGAAAAAAATGTTTAAAAAATAATTTTACTTTTAAAAAAAATGGATTAAAATATCTCTTCAGTTCTAATTAACATCAGTAGTCTCTTCAGTTACTTTTTCTTAGTTTTTAAGAGTTGAAATGTGCCAGAATGTGTCTGTTTTTAAGACTATTTACTCCTTTTTAATAGATCTATAAGTAGTTGAAACTCTGCTTTTTCACAAGAACATTTAAAAATCACTTTATGTAGTATTGCGTTTTTTTTTTTAGTACTGCTATTACAGGAAAAATGATTTTAAAAATCCTACTAGTGTTAAAAAATGTATTAAAGTATCTTTATAAAAATTCTTTAAAATAAACTTGTCTCATATTTGAGCATTTTACTTTTTGTAATGTTTCTTAATTATAAAGTCGAAGGCTTGTCAGACTTCTTCAAGTGAGAATCCCTGCACACTATCATCAAAATTTCACTAAATTTGATGAAGACCACAGTCGCGATGTTTATTTCCTGTAAAGTGTTCACATGTGTCTAGACATACAGTAGTTTACAGTAGTCATTTCCTGTCACTGCAGGTGCATCTGGGCTCCGGTGACCCGTTCACACCTGGATTTCCCTCCTTTAACCACACCCAGTTCCCTTCCACCCAGTCCTCCGGCCTGCCAATCATCCCGGCTCAGCCAATCAGCGCCAACGTCGCCTCCAAACTGCTCAGGTCAGCCCCGCCCCTTTCATTCCTCAATCACACTGTCTGAATTGTTCGTTTTATGTATTTGTGCGTGTGATTTTCCAGTCAGTTGTCTGGCGTCAGTTGTCCACGGGGTTGGCAGGGCCGTCTGCCGTACGTCCAGTGTGTTTTGGGTCCAGACTTCACGGGGCCCGGCAAACGCAGGGTGAAGATGGCCGTCTATAACACCATGAAACCCGGTGCTGCTTAACAACATCTTTGCCTCCATCGAGGGCAAAGTCGAACCCGGTCAGGGCACCAGCACGCGTTATGTGTTTATAAGTGGTTGATCAGTAGATGAGTATTAAACGGGCCATTTGTGTTTATCTCAGATCATTATATCATCATCGGGGCCCAGAGGGACTCGTGGGGCCCCGGAGCCGTTAAAGTCTGGAGTGGGAACGGCCCTCCTGATGGAGCTAGCAAGAACCTTCAGCAACATGGTGGAAAACGGTAAACACATGGTATTTAGACAGGAGGATGTGACTTTATAATTAATACATTGCTTTTTTATTTATTTGTTTATCTAGTTATTAATTTTTCTATACTTTTTTATGTTTTGGGGAAGAGTTTCACTGCAAAAATTATGTTCTTCCACAGTTTTTGTCTTGATTTTTTACTACAAATATCTAAATATTAAATCAAGATACATTTACTGGAGAAGGACAGTGACAGAAGATATGAAGTGTTGTTTTCTGAGCAATTGAGTTTTCAATTTAATCGTAACTTAAACAAAGTTACTTATATACACAATCTATATATATATGATAATAAACTTTTAATGAATTTTCTGTATTTAGACTACATTGAGAGGATCAGATGTGTTGCTAAAAAGTCTGCATGAATTAATTACGAGTGTTGGGGTATTACAAGTAACGTTAGTTATGTAATCAGATTACTTTTTCAAGTAACTAGTAAAGTAACATTACTTTTTTAATTTACAAGAAAATATCTGAGTTACATTTTTTTAAAATAAGTAACGCCAGTTACTTTGTTTTCCTGGTAGACAAAATGTGAACATGCATTAATTCATCTCACACAAAACAGATTCAGTATTCCTCAAAATTAATAAAATATGACACAAACCTGCAATAATTAAACACGTTAAATAACACAGTATCCTTTATGCATTTAATCCCATTTTATTAACCAGTGTCCTTGACCTTTAGTGATTCAATCCAACCATAATAATAAGCAAATGCTTTAGAAAAAAACTAACAGTTGTGCTTCATTTATTTTTCCTTCAGCCTGAGGCTGATTCATTTTACTTGGGCTTTTATGTTTCTCAAAAAAGGGCTTTTTGTTTCTCATGTTAAAAACAAACAAGAAACCAAGCCCAGATTTAAAAAGTAATGCAAAAGTAACATAACACATTACATTCCATGAAAAGTAACTAAGTAATGTAATAAGTTACTTTTTTTAGGAAGTGACGCAATATTGTAACGCATTTCATTTCAAAAGTAACTTTCCCAAACACTGATAATTACATTACACAACATTTTTAAAGGAGAAGTCCACTTCCAGAACAGAATTATTTACAGATCATTTACTCACCCTCTTGTCATCCAAGATGTTCACGTCTTTCTGTCTTCAGTTGTAAAGAAATTATGTTTTTTGAGGAAAACATTTCAGGATTTTGGAACTGGTGCCAAAAAAATGTAGTGTAAATGCAGCTTCAAAGGCTCTAAATGATCCCAGCCGAGGAAGAAGGGTCTCATTTAGCGAAATGATCAGCCATTTTTTTTGGAAAATAAAAATTTGTATACTTTTTAAGCACAAAAGCCTGGTGTAGGACAGGCTCTGGGATGCACGTTCACAAGTCGTTCTTGAACAATTCTTTCATTCTTTACGTGCCTTTAAGAACGTGACTCGGGGAGTGATTCATTCAGTCGCACATGTGCAACATCCTATTAGGTTCTGTACTGGAGTTAGTTCACCTGTTTGGAGTCTTCGGGTTTCTCTTGTCATTCGTTCATCTTGTGGGGCGTCACATGATGCTGATTTTGCTAAAATGAATGAAATGTCTCGAAAAAAGATTTGTTCATTTTGCTGAACGAGACTCAAAGGTCCGGGTCGGTAAAATGTTCCAAACTTCCCATCACTACTACGAATCACATCTTCGAATCACCACAAGTTCATCGTCTGTGTTCTCCGGCTCAAAAGTGATTATGTCGAAAAACTCCATCTTATTTTCTCCTACACCTTCAGAATCGTCCGACATCGTTGTATCTTTTTGTTTGTAAACAGTGTTTGACTTATTTGCACTTTCTTAGTCTTTGCGCGTTCACTTTGTAAACACTGGGTCTGTAGCTCCATGTGACCTTTTGATGTTATTCAATAGTACATTAATGTGCATCCCAGAGCCTGTGCTACACGGGGGTTTGTGCTTAAAAAGTATACAAATTATTATTTTCCGAAAAAAAATTACAGATCGTTTCGCTAGATAAGACCCTTCTTCCTCGGCTGGGATAGTTTAGAGCCATCTGATGAAGCTGATGAAGAATGGTTTGGAAGTTCAAAATCAGGCACCAATGAAGTCCATTATATTGAGAAAAATTATATAATGTTTTCCTCAAAAACCATAATTTCACGTCTTGACAGAAAGACATGAACATCTTGGATGACAAGGGGGGAGTACTTTATTTGTAAAGACAGTTGTTCTGGAAAAAACTCTGTCTTGTTTTCTCCTCCAACTTTTCAAATTTTCCTCCATCACTGTTTTACATTTGTTTTTGAGTTTTTTTTGTAAAATGTCGTTTGAATTCTTTGCAAAGGCACTTTGTAAACACTGGGAGGAAGAAGGGTCTTATCTAGTGAAACAATCAGTCATTTTGACAATTGACAATTTATATACTGTTTATCCTCAAACGCTCGTCTTGTCTAGCTCTACATAAACTCAGTTTTTTTTCCGGGTCATTACAGTCAAGACAGTTATGGAGCTATAGTTTAAAAAATATATAAATTGTACTTTTTTCAAAATCATCCTGCATCACTTTTACATTTTTTTTGCTGGGATCGTTTGATCTTCTTTGAAACTGCATTTAAACTGCATTTTAAAGTTGGAGGAGAAAATCAATGGGAGTTTTTCGACATACACTAATTGTCATGAACAGTGCCATTATATGCACATCACGGAGACAAATGTTGAAAAAATATTTTCCTTTTTAGAAAATAATTTCTGGGATCATTTAGAGCCCTTTTGAAGATTTAAACTGCATTTTGAAAGTTCAAACTTGTAAACTCATTTTAATAAAATATTTAACCTCAAGAAACATAATTTCTTTAGTCAACCCCCAATAACCACAAAACAGATGTTCTTTGGCATTGATAGATTTAATTACATTTGTCCATTTATAACATTGATACACACATATGCACACACTTACTGATCTGTCTGATGGTTATCAGGCTTTTACCCCAGGCGCAGTTTGCTTTTTGTCAGCTGGGATGGAGGAGATTTTGGGAATGTCGGTGCCACCGAGTGGCTGGAGGTCAGAACTGCACTCATACATTCACAACAAATACTACAGAGAGATAGTCAGTCATGCTGACTGTGTTGCTGATTGTCTGTTTATGTAATCTGTATTTTTTAGGGTTATTTGACAATGCTGCACCTGAAAGCAGTGGCGTATTTCAGTCTGGATCAGGCCATCCTGGGTAACACACACACACACACACACACACACACATGTTAGATTTCCGTGTTTTATTGGGGTTTTTCTACTGTCCATACTATTTTCTAACCCTACACCTAAACCTCACACAAAACTACAGGCATTTATAAATTCTTGAAACACTTCATTCTGTGTGATTTATACAGTCATGGCCAAATATATCGGCACCCTTGCAATTCTGTCAGAAAATGCAACCCTTCTCTCAGAAAATTGTTCCAGCTACAAATGTTTTGGTATTCACATGCTTATTGTTTTTGTTTGCACTGCAACAACACACACACACACACACACACACACAAAAACAGAAGAAAAATCAAAACTTGATAAAATTTCATACAGAACTCAAAAATGGATTGGATATAATTATTAAAATTATTAAAATTGTAAGAAATAATTTATATTCAAGCATGTGATGCTCCTGTAATTTGTATTTAGACACACCTGTGGCAAGTAACAAGTGTGGGAAATATAGTAGTAGTCACACTTGCAACCAGTTCAAATGGAGAAAAGTTGACTCAACCTTTGTGTTGTGTGTCACACTGAGCATGGAGAAAAGAAAGAAGTTGTCTGTGGATTTGAGAGATCTTAATGTTTCTGTGTCCACTGTGCGCAATATCATCAAGCAGATTTCAGCCCATGGCACTGTAGCGAACCTCCCTGGACGTGGACGGAAGAGTAAAATTAAAGAAAAGTTACAATAAATGATTGTTCAAACGGTGGATAAAGAACCCTGATTAACTTCCAAACAAATTCTAGCTGATCTGCAGACACAGGGTACAACATTGTCAGCTCAAACCATACATCGCCATCTGAATGAAAGGGGACGCTATGGTAGGAGACCACTGCTGACACCAAGGCATAAAAAAGCAAGTCTGGAGTTTGCCAAAACTTGTGACAAAACACAATCCTTCTGGGAGAACATACTGTGGACAGATGAGACAAAGTAGAGCTTTTTGGTAAAGGACATCATGGCACTGTTTACAGAAAAAAAAATGAGGCCTTTAAAAAAAGAACACAGTCCCTACAGTCAAACATGGTGGAGGTTCAAAGATTTTTTGGGTTTGCTTTGCTGCTTCTGGCACTGGATGCCTCGACTGTGTGAACAATATCATGAAATCTGATGATTACCAAAGAATTTTGGGGCGCAACGTAGTGGCCAGTTTTAGAAAGCTGCGTCTCCACCAGAGCACATGAGTCTTCCAACAAGACAATGACCAGAAACACACTTCAAAAAGCACCAGAAATGGTTCTGAGTCCAGATCTGAATCCCACAGAACACCTATGGAGAGATCTCAAAACAGCAGTTGGGAAAAGACATCCGTCAAATCTGAATGACCTGAAACAGTTTGCAAAAGAAAAGTGGTCCAAAATTCCAGTAGAGAGGTGTGAGAAACTTATTCATGGTTACAGGAAGCCATTGATTTCAGTTATTTTTTCCAAAGGGGTGCTACCAAAATACTAAGTTAAGGGTGCCAATAATTTTGTCCAGTACTTTTTTTTTGGGTTTATCAGATTTGACTTTTCTTCTCTGTTTTTTTGTGTTGTTCCGATGCAAAAAAAAAAAAAATAAAATAAAATAAACATGTGAGTACCAAAACATCTGCAACCGCAACAATTTTCTGAAAGAATTGCAAGGGTGCCAATATTTTTTGGCCCTGACTGTACGCTTGTTTCTTCATGGGGACTAAAGAATGTCCCCACAAGGACAAAATTAATTCAAACACACACTGACTTGTGATTTTACAGCAAAAGAGCTCAAACCTGTGTGTGTGTAGGTGATGATATCCTCTCGGTGTACACCAGTCCCCTACTGGCGGATCTCATCGAAGGAGCCATCAAACAAGTTTGTGTGTCTTACAGTTTATTCTCTGCAGCTGAAATTCTTGATTCTAATTCTTTCTGAACTCTTACAAACCAGACATATGTCTTAAGGCAGCTATAACTACCTACAGTACATTACAGTACATACTATACCATTTTTTTGGTACCCATCTGTTGGGGTACTTACGGTAGAGATAAACTCAGACTAGAATCGTTAAATGTGCGTACTATAAGGGGTTAAAGCATCTCCCTCATTTGTTTTGTCATGCTGTTGGGCTTATTTGTGACTCTGGAGCACAAAACCAGTCATAAGTATTATGGGTATATTTGAAGCAGTAGCCAACAATACATTGTTTGGGTCAAAATTATGGATTTTCTTTTATGCCAAAAATCATTAGGATATTTAAGTAAAAATTATGTTCCATGAAGTATTTTGTACTGTAAATATATCAAAACCTAATTTTTGATTAATAATATGAATTGCTAAGAACTTAATTTGGACAACTTTAAAGGTGATTTTCTCAATATTTAGATTTTTTTGCACCCTAAGATTCCACATTTTCCAATAGTTGTATCTTGACCAAATATTGTCCTATTCTAACAAACCATACATCAATGGAAAGATCATTTATTTAGAATGTATAAATCTCAATTTAAAAAAATTGACCACCAGGTTTTGTGGTCCTGGTTCACATTTTTTTTCTGTGTGCGCAAACACAAAAAAAATATAACAGTGTATTTTATAATTTTATTTTTTTTACACAGACAATAGCCGTTTTTCAATGTGAAAACTGGTGAAACAACATTGCTCAAAACCTGCATAGTTTTCAAAATATTACTGTTGTTGGGTCATGAAATGTACACTTTCGCTCAAAAGTTTGGGGTCAGTAAGACTTGTAATGTTTTATAAAGAAGTCTCTTAAGCTCATCAAGGCTGCATTTATTTGATCAAAAATAAGGAAAAAAAAAATATTATTGCAAAATGTTATTACAATATAATATAATGTTTTTTATTTTGATATACTGTAAAATATAATTTATTCTTGTGATGCAAATCTGGATTTTCATCAGCTGTTACTCCAGTTAGGGTTTGGAACCTGTGATACTTTTTGTTCAGGAATCTTTGATGAATAACAAGTTAAAAAGAACAGCATTTATTCAAATTATAAATCTTTTCTAACAATGTAAATCTATGCTGTCACTTTTTATTAATTTAACACATCCTTGGTGAATAAAAGTATTAATTTCTTTCAAAAAAAAAAAGAGAAAATGAAAAACTGTTGTATGTACTAAACAGTAGTGTATATCATTAAAAAGATTTGTATGCTAAATAAATACTGTTCTTTTTAACTTTTTATTCATCAAAGAATCCTGAAAAAAAAGTATCACAGGTTTCAAAAAAATTAAGCAACGCAACTGTTTCCTGTTGGCTGTTTTAGAACGATTTCTGAAGGATCATGTGACACTGAAGACTGGAGTAATGATGCTAAAACATTTCA
The DNA here is from genome assembly GCF_022985175.1 of Labeo rohita. Lineage (NCBI taxonomy): Eukaryota > Metazoa > Chordata > Actinopteri > Cypriniformes > Cyprinidae > Labeo > Labeo rohita. Next base: position 73,448 of record NW_026129226.1, read on the forward strand.
GCTTTGATCACAAAAAATAAATTTGAGTTTTAATGTATATTACAATAGAAGAATGTTGTTTTACATCGTAATAATATTATACAATATAAAAAAAAATTCTGTGTTTTTGATCAATTAAATGCAGTTTTAATGAGCACTAGAAACTTATTTAAAATACATTAAAAATCTTAAAACGATACAATTCGGTTTGAGTATGTCTAACAGGCAGTCATTGGTCTCATGAATCTAATATTTGTTCCTGGTCAAAGCTGTGTTTAATGAATAACTTTTAAAAGAGTACAGTGTTTATAGAAATATTTTATATATATAAACTTTTTTAACTTAATACATCCTTGGTGAATAAAAGTATTCATTTCTTAAAAAAAAAAAAAAAAAAAAAAAAAAAAACAATTAAAATGTACTGACCCCAAACTTTTGACTGTAGTACAGCGCTTTATTTTGTATTTACTTAAGTTTACTGTTTAACTGACTTGTTTGCTTTTTTAACTTTTTGTTTTTATAAACTTCTTATACTTTGTACTTATATTTTTAAAATGGCTGTTGTTGTTCACTGAAACTGACATTTAACAAAAAGAGGCAGAGTTGTGCTTCATGTCATATTTAGAAACAGCTAATAAGCCACCACACCTATCAAGTAAGTGTACCGTACTGTGCTGTTCTGACCCGTACCACTTGGTGTAAATGAGCCATAAATAACAGTAAATTAGACGTGTATCATAATGTGGTTTGAGAAGCGCTGGTTTGTCTCAGTCAATGATCTCTGATGTCTTACGGTGAGTGTGTGTTGCAGGTCGAGCATCCCAAACACACGGGTCAGTCCATCCTCTCTCTGGTGCGGCGGCAGGGCGGCTGGAGGAACATGTGAGTCTCTGATGCTTCCAGCGCTTCATTTTCACATTTTAACCAGTCTGTTTTCCTGATGTTTGCTCTATTTAAAATTTGTTTGTCTGCAGAGTGAAGCCGTTGTATCTGAACAGCGGCGCGTACAGCTTCACCACCTTTCGGAGGAGTTCCTGCCATGCAGCTGCATTTCACTGAAGTAAAATGAACAAATCTAATGTCTATTTTCAATTAAATGACCATGAAAGTTGGTCAGAATGATTATTTATCTTTACATTATCAGTGAGTCACATGAGGCCTGTTAGTTTTCTCAGCAATGTTCATGATACAGATTTTTAAAAATCTGTTTACAGATTAATGACAAATTGCATATGTTTGTCATTGTAAATCACTTTCAATAACACCGTATGATACATGATGAATGAAAACAGAAGTAAATAAGAGATTTCTGAAATAAATTTCTCTGGAAATCTCTTGATTTAAAGGAATTAAAATTAATTTATAGTATACAAATGTCAAAATGAGGCGAAATGACAACCATTTGAGATAAGATTTGTTTTTTGTTTTGCATTTGCATTTATAATGTTACAAAAAATTATAAATCCTGAAAAATAAAATGCATCACAGTTTGGACAAATATATTGTGCAACACAACTGTTTTCAACACTGCTAATAATCAGAAATGTTTGTTGAGCAGCAAATCAGTGTATTAGAATGATTTCTGAAGAATCATGTGACACTGAAGACTGGAGTAATGATGCTGAAAATTCAGCTTTGAAATCACAGAAATAAATTACATTTTAACAGATATTTACATAGAAAACAGCTGTTTACATTCTAAATATATTTCACATTTTTTGCTGTATTTAGATCGGAAGTTCTGAGCGCGGATAGCGAATCTTTTGATTCAGATCGGAAGTTCTGAGTGAATGAATCATGAATCATTTAATTCAGTTTGGAAGTTTTGAGAACGAATCACGAATCGTTTGATTCAGATCGGAAGTTCTGAACGCGTATCACGAATCATTTGATTCAGATTGGAAGTTCAGAGAACGAATCGCAAATCATTTGATTCAGATTGGAAGTTCTGAGCGCTGATCGCGAATCATTTGATTCAGATTGGAAGTTCTGAGTGCTGATCGCGAATCATTTGATTCAGATTGGAAGTTTTGAGAACGAATCGCGAATCGTTTGATTCAGATCGGAAGTTCTGAGAACGAATCACAAATCATTTGATTCAGTTCGGAAGTTCTGAGAACGAAACGCGAATCACGAAACCATGCCTTTTCATTAATAAATGCAAACTTGGTGAGCAGAAAAATTTTTTTTTAAAAGCATTTTAAAAATGGTAGTATGTGTGACCCTGGACCACAAAACTTATAAGGGTTAATTTAAAAAAAAGAGATTTATACATATGAATAAGCTTTATAAGCTGAATAAATAAGCTTTCCATTGATGTGTGGTTTATAATAGGACAATATTTGAAAATCTGGAATATGAGGGTGCAAAAAAATCAAAATATTGTTGTCCAAGTGAAGTTCTTAGCAATGCATATTACTAATCAAAAATGAAGTTTTGATATATATTTACAGTAGAAATTTTACAAAAATATCTTCATGGAACATGATCTTTACTTAATATCCTAATGATTTTTGGCATAAAAGAAAAATTGTTCATTTTGACCCATACAATGTATTTTTGGCTACTGCTACAAATATACCTGTGCTACTTAAGACAATACTTAAGGTTTTGTGGTCCAGGGTCAGATATGTGGATGATTAATGGTATTTTTGTGTTTAGGACACTCGCTCGTACCCGTTCGTCAACACTCAGCTGGACAGCGTTGGGCGGCTGCAGGAGCTTCTTCAGGGTCGTCTGAGGTCGGTGGGTCGGGCTGTAGGTGAGCTGGTGGGTCTGATGGTTCTCAAACTGTCCCATGATCATATTCTGCCGCTGGACGTCACCTGTTACAGCAGCACGGCACACCAGCTCAGCTCCAAACTCAGCCAGCACGCCGCACAACTACAGGTACACACACGTGCATTTGGCATATGAGCACTGAAGTATAAAAACCTAAATATTTATGCTGATGTGTGCTCGTGTCTGTCTCTGCCAGTCGCGCGGTTTGTCTCCGCAGTGGGTTTTCAGCGCTCGAGGTGATTACAGCAGAGCCGCCAAAAACCTGCACGAGGCCATAAAGAACAGCGACATTCAGGACGAGAGACTCGCCAGACTCTACAACACACGCATTATGAGGGTGAACACAAACAAACACACATTATGACCTCAGATAAAGGAATAGAAAGAAAAATGAAATAGAATGTCATTATAAACTCGAAGATGCTTTATAGAATGTCCAGAGTGCTGTTTCATATAATGCAGTGGTTCCTAAACTTTTCTGTCATCTGAACCCCTCAGACATGAAATATTGTCTGGTTTATATTTTAACACATTTGCAAACATATGGGCTCAATAAATGATGCTCTTAGGCAGAATAAGCAAGCTAACATGCAGCACAATCTACATCTTCCATTCTATCTAGTTATGAATGTTTTGAACAGTTTTTGAATAGTGCGAATGCCATAAATGCCCAGAGTATGACGTAAGAGGGAACCGGCGATGAATCAAACATCAAATAAAGCAAAATGACAGGGAACAAAACATAGCACATTAGTCATCAGGTGCCATGTTTAAGCTGCATTAATCAGTTAAATAACATAAGTTATTACTCGGTGACGTCATTAACGACGGCCCTACATTGTTGAACTAAGTCGTTCAAACGACGGAGATGCGACTGTGTTCGGCAACAAAGTCGTGACTAGCTAGTTCGTTTCCACAACAATGCATCGTATTATGGAGGTTAATCAGTGAGTTATGTCGTTGTACAGGAGACACACCCCAGATCGTGACTTCAGAGTGTATTCACAAATCATTTGATTTAGATCGGAACTTTGCGCAAATTTGAATTGATTTGATTTGATTTGATTCTAAATCAAATGATCCGTGCTCGAGTGCTTCACTTTTTTTTATTTTTATTATTATTAATTTTTTTAGAATTTGAAATAGAAGACATAAGTGAGTAAGTCCTTGAAAATCAAAAAAAGTAGTGCTTGAAAAGTCCTTGCAAGTCCTGGAATTTCATTTCACAGTATCTGTATGAACCCTTTTACTTATAATGTGATTATTTTGCTATATATATTTCGATTGCGATCCATGTTGTGTGAATGAAACAACCATTGAAACAGTCAAAACATGCCATCAGAGACAACACAATTTCAGTCAGTGATTTCAGTCTTACAAAAAACTATTTTTATTTATTTAGCTGTTCTGGTGGATTTTTTCCACCAGAAGCATCACTATATTAGGGAAAGTTATTTCAACCTAAAAATATTAAAAAATAAGTAAATAAAGGTAAACGCCACTTCATCTAAATGAGAAAGACTATCTTTATTGCAGATTTAAGTTATCTCACAGTTTAAATTTTTTTTTAACCATTGTGGGATTAAAATCTCGAAAAACAGTAGGGGTGGGAGAAAAAACGATTTTCCGAAGCATTGCGATTCTCTCTTCGACGATTCTGAATAATTCAGAATCGATTCTGAGCTTGTTTTTTTTCCGCATAGCCCTGCATGGGCCTCAGATATAGGCCCTAGCCCAGCCCTGGCCCGAGATGCTCAGGCCCTAGCCCGGCCCTTGTCCAACAGCTGACATCTGAATTCCCGGCCCGAGTCCGACCCGAGCCCGTCTTTTTCCCCCCTTCTCCCAAACCAGCTTATACTACTGTTTCAGCTATTAAAATAGTTAATTGTAATGGCATGTATGTAATGGCAAAGTGATTATATTTCGTTTCGTTTTTTTTATTAGCCCAAGTTCATTTAGAAAAACGTTTGAAGCCGTTTTTTTGTTCGTTAAATATACGTTTTTGCTTTTTAAAGTAACGACCGGCCTGCGGAAGACTGATCGAAGTCTGTCTAATCAATTTTGCCTTCTCAAATCATCACAACTTGCCTAAAATAAACAGTTCAAGCATAAGACAGCGTTAGTTTAAACGTTAAACCTAGATAAATGTGTGCTATCAGGCGCATATTCAATTGTTTGTGTGGAGAGTGGAAGCTCAAGCCGCTTTGCAGGACATGGAGGCACCAGCGCCATCACTTGCATTTTTTTCAGTGGAAACAATTAAAAATATTCGGATATTTGTGCTCATAAAGGTAAAAGTAATACATCATTCGCAACTGTAAAGGGTTTACTTTTATTTGTGTGCACTCACAATATCAGCAAAATGGTGCTTTCAAAAAATTACGTGAAAATGTCTGTGAATGCCATTTACAGTGCAGTACTATTAGATGCACGAAACTCACGCCAGACTTTCACGTGCGCCTTGTGTTTGCTGTCCTGAAGATCGATCGTGGCTGTGGTTAAATGCTCTTGCATTTTCGAATACTTTTATACAAATGTTCACACAGTCAGTTATGTTTTCAGAGGAGGACAAAACCTCTGATATATCGAAATAGATGTGTGCGTTAGTGTGAGTCAGTCTGTTAAAGCTGCCACTGTCTGTGATCTCATCAGTAATAATCAAACGGCAATAATGCTGAGGAAAAAAGAAAAACCCATAACTATTGCCTGTAAAGTTTCGGACACTTAAATAACACTTATTTTTAGCTAATTTAAGTAATTGTTTTTAAAATTAGCCTGCTTATATAAAAAATAGAATAAAAAATGAGATTCCAACTATAAACAAAAACCATAGAAACTGCAATTTTGGTTAAAATGTATGATTGTAAAGATGTACTTGCACAGCAGAAAAATTAATTGGGGAAAAATGTAGATCAAGAATCATTTTGGAATCGGATCGGATCTTGAAGTGCATGAAGATTCCCACCCCTAAAAAACAGGTCGTGGTTACCCTTTTTATTTTTTGTTTATTGCCAAATTAAAATTTCAAGATTTTATTGTGTTTATTATAAAACACAATTGCAATCTGCAAACATCTTGCAATCTGGAAAAAACAAATGAACATAAAAACAGAACTGAGGAAAAAAAATTAAAAAATACCTTTTTATTCCATACCTTAACAGAATTGCAACTTAATGTCTTGCAGTTGCACTGCAAAAAAAACAATTTGTTGAGTCAACTTAAAATAATTTGTAACCTGGCTGCCTTAAAATTTTAAGTTCAGTCAACTCAAAAAGGTTTATTCAACTTGAAATGTTCAATTATACTAAGTGACCACTTAGATATTTGAGTTGAATCAACTTAAAATTTTAAGGCAACTGGGTTACTTACCCATCTGTTAAGTTTAGCAAACACAAATATCTAAGTTGTTCCTTAGTACAACTTAACATTTCAATCTGACTAAACTTATTTTAGTTGATTGAACTTAAAATTTTAAGGCAGCAGGGTAACAAATTATTTTAAACAAATTGTGTTTTGTTTTTTTTTTTTTTTTTTTACAGTGTGTGAGTTATAAAAACTCGCAATAACACTTTTGGCCTCAGAAGTGCACATTTATATCCTGCAATTGCACATTTCATACTGTAAATATTGCATTTTTACACAGAAGTGAGAGGTGAAAAATCAGAATTGTGAGATTCGCAATTAACTTTTTTCTTTTATAGATTGTTCTCAACATTGCAAGCTTATTGGAAATTATAAACTCGTAGTTTTGAGTTAAAATTCTGAGAGTTTTAAATTGTGAGATAAACTCAGAATTGTGAGGGGAAAAAGTTTTTGTTTCATGCATTTTCAAAACTGCAGTTGACAAAATTATGACAAAATTGTGTTTTATTTTTATCCTCTTTTCAGAATTGCAATTTTGCAATCTTGCAATTGCCAGTTTCAGTTGTTCTCAACATTGCATGTTGTTATCTGGAGTTACAAACTCACAAAAGTGAGGTAACATCTCAGAATTGAGTATTGTGAAATTAAAATGACATGTTTGTTGTACGCAGGTGGAGTACTACTTCCTGTCGCAGTACGTGTCGGTGGTGGAGACGCCGTTCCGTCACGTGTTTCACGGTCGTGGCGACCACACTCTGAGCGCTTTGGCCGATCACCTGTCGCTGCTGCGCTCCGCCCCGCACCTGTTCGACGAGGCCCGTTTCCGCCGCCAGCTGGCGCTCTTCACCTGGACGCTCCAGGGCGCCGCGAACGCGCTCAGCGGAGACGTCTGGAACGTTGACAACCCGCTGTAGAGCTCTAAACACGTCCTTCAGCATCTATTTATCCAGCAAGTTGAATCTCATTACATTGAGTGTATTTCATATCTGCTCAACACTTTTTTTCTCATCTCTTCTAGATGTCAGTGTTCTAGCAAGCGCTGAATATTATCTCCTCGTAAATTAATTGTTAATTAACAGTTATGATTGAGAAAAGATTTTTTTTTATTGCCAAGTGATAATGAGACTCTTATGAATGTGAGCAGTAATTATCGAGAGCAGTGACTCTCATAATTATGACAGTCATACTGTCGTCCAATCAAGAAGCAGCATCTGCTATCAATCCACTCTTATGATGGTGACGTCATAGAGCTGTTTTACCTGTACTGATGTCAAACTGTGTTGCGTAACTATCATCTGTCGTTTACTGTATTGATCAGATATCGATTAGATTCTTAGCAATGTAAGCACGTGCTGTGTGGTGCACTTCAATAAAAGTGTGTTTCCTTTGTCATTTACAGTCTAAAACCCATTTAAAACATCCTCAAAAGTAAATCTATTCACCATGTTTTTACCTTGATTGTGGGCGCCTTCATCCGTAATTTGAATGTGAGGAACTTCCGGTCTCATCAGCTTCCAGTGGTTTTTAGCGGTACAAACAGGGTTGGCACAATGTGCTTAAAATGCTTAAAGTACTTGAATTTGACATTTTGAATTGTAAGACCTGGAAAAACCCTTAAAATAGCAACATTCCCAAAGAGCTATTTAAAAATTGTTGATTTATTGAAAGGCAATGTATGAAAAACAGGATAACAGTGTCCTGTAAACATGGCTGAAAACACAAAAAGAGGAACAGAGAAACCGAAACAAATTGAGTGAGTCATTTTCGCTGGAACCACTCTGATTGATTCAAACTCGTGACTTCGATCATTTAGTTCAAGATTAAATTAAAAGCCATTCATTTTTTAACATAGTACGTAGAATGAAGTGATTGGTGAAACTGAGCTTTTCGAAAGCCATTGCTTTGCAAAATGATTCACTGTTTTGAAGTGCTCCAATCGGTTCACGAATCATGAATCATTTGATTCAGATATCTGAATCATTTAGATCTTTGGAACGGGTTTGCGAATCATTTGCGAAACATCCGTTTCCGAAAGGAACATGTGGCTATCACGGCAGACATACAGCACATGTTTTATTGCTTCATTGTCTGTGAAGACCATAGAGACTTCCTCAGATTTCTATGGTTTAAACATAATGATCCAAACAAACAGATTGTGGACTACCACATGAAAGTGCATGTGTTTGGGAACAGTCCATCACCTGCTGTGGCCATACATGAGTTACGAAGAGCTGTTCTGCTAGGAGGGGACAAACACGACACAGAGGTAAAACAATTTGTGATTCAGAATTTCTACGTAGATGATGGACTTGCTTCCTTTCCATCCAGTGAAGAAGCTATCACCGTGTTGAAACAGACAAAGGAAATACTTGCAGAATCAAACATCAGGCTGCACAAAATGGCCTTTAACAACAGAAAAGTTATGGAAGTGTTCTGTCATGATGACTTGGCCAAAGATTTGCAAGACATTGAGTTACCATCAGATCCCTTACCTTTGCAACGAAGTCTGGGACTCGCGTGGAATCTGCAATCCGACACTTTTACTTATTATGTGTCAAAGGAAGAGAAACTGTTTACCAAAAGAGGCATCCTCTCTGTGGTCAATAGTCTCTATGATCCTCTGGGTTTCTTAGCCCCTGTAACAGTACAAGGTAAGGCGTTAGTCAGAGAACTAACCAATGATCAATGTGATTGGGACTCTCCCATACCATCTGAAAGAGAAGATCAGTGGAGAGCATGGCTTGATTCACTTCTGGAGCTTGAACAGATTCAGATTAAAAGGCCATACCTTCCCGTTTCTCTGTGTTCTACAAGATACAGAGAACTGTAAATGAATGTATGAGACTGCGACTGCTGTATGATGCAACTGATGCAAAGACATAACATTTAGAAGATTAAAGGTTGCAGATTGTTTTGTTGCCCTGCCCTCCAAGTGACATCTCAATTTGATTCGTCTCCAGTTTAATTCTGTTTTTTTTTTTTAAATATACATTTCATCTGTGGAACGTCTGGAATTTTTGGAAGATAACGTTACTTCAGCTGAGTAATCTTTAGTTTAGCACCCCACGTCCAGACAACGCACTCTAATTCATTGTTTGGTATTAATTTTTTTTTTTTTTTTTGGATAACTGAACTGAACTGATAAACAGTGAAGTGTGGTAATTCAAGTGCACTACAGAAATGTGAGTAGGGTCATTCCAGCTGGAATCATCAAATGGTCCCCACCTGACCCCCCCAGATTTGTCTGAAAAAAATCTATGTGATGGGTAATATGCCCAATAGATCATATACACAATTTCAGATCTCTACTGTGCATACTTTTTTTTTTTTTTTTTTCTTTTTTACAAAAAATCTGTAAAAAAAGTTTTTTCACCCTATTTTGGCATCACAGTCTGAGTGACCATGTTCAGACTGAAATATCTCCAGAACTAGTTGTGCCAGGTCCATGAAATTTTCTGGGCTAAGAGTCCTAGTCCAGAACTGCATGAATTACAACTCACAGCATTGTTACTGAATTTACACCTGAATGCTGGCCCTCTACTTTTCTTTGAAACTATTACCTTAAGGGTTTTCAGATGTCCATAGAAACCTTAATTTTCAATGTATAAGCATCAAACTTGGTAAATGGTCTGATATGTACCATGTCTTTCACATCCTTTGACATCAGACAATAGAGTCTGATGGATGTTGAGATATTAAGATCCAAAAATTGAAAAAAACTCATTTACACCAATGTTCAGAGCAATATTTCCCATGAATGACACCAGGTGTGAACATGAAACTTTTTTTTTTGAAAGAGCATGTTCTTATTGATAAAATATAAAAAAAAATTGGGATGGGGTTTTGCCTCATTTTTCTGTAATAATTTTTTAAAAAATCGTGTGACATTCACAACTACTGTAGTAGCAGCTATTTTGAACTCATATGCCTAAATTAATGCTATAATGCAGCATTCCATTGTGCTCGGGACTCGGGGAAATCCAACCTCCACCTCGGGAAAGTGCAAAGGAACGGCCACTTAAGTTGGGGTTCCGAAACACACACTCGGGCCAGTTCAGTGCAGACCGAGTCGGTTGGAATTATCCATAGGCATCCATATTTTTGCCAACTGTTACAATGGAACGCATTTACGACGGACATCGGGAGAACTAACTCGGATTCAACGACTACCGACATTCAATGGAATGCAACATAAGTACCTAATCTTGATGTTCCACCCAATCCAGTGAATAATACATCCATTTTCATTGAGAAAGCAGGGCAATATTGATTAGAAATAATAATATTCAGGTGGTATGAGATCTAGCATCAATCAATCAATCAGTCAACAATGATCAATTTTGAGGTCAGTCGAGTATCAGGAACACCAGGATTCCATGTCAACTTTGAGGTTGACCCAGTTGAACAAGGCCTTCACATCACAGATATGGCCCCAGGACAATATGTTACTTGTGTGTATGACCGACAATGGTGGGTTGGTATCATCAGAGACGTCTCTGACACAGAGCAAGACATTCAAGTGCTTTTTTTGCATCCCCATGGCCCAGCTAGAGGCTACTTTTGGCCAAAAAGGGAAGATGTCTGTTGGGTGCCTCTCCAGCACATCATAATGGAAATTGATGTGCCAGTTACTTCCACTGGACGATGCTATGTCATAAAAGAAAATGAAACTGTGGATTCAGACACTTTCATGAACAACTTTCAGTAACTGTTATGTCACACATTTATTTGTGTTGGTGGTATACATTATTAAAGTGACTCATGTCTGGAAGTATGTTTTTTTTGTATTTTGTATTTTTTGTATAAGTGGAA